>NW_011494944.1:2905520-2913684 GCF_000754665.1 Bison bison bison | reverse complement strand
TGGGAGGGATTGGGGGCAGGAGGACAAGGGGACAACAGAGGATGAGATGGCTGGATGTCATCACTGACTTGATGGACATGAGTTTGAGTGAACTCTGGGAGATGGTGATGGACAGGGAGGCCTGGCGTGCTGTGATTCATGGGGTTGCAAAGAGTCGGACACGACTGAGTGACTGAACTGAACTGAACTGATTCAATTAATTCTAAGGATTAAGATATGGGCATGGAGAAGGTAACATTTTTTCTGTCTACACCAGTCATATTATTGCTTTTGTTAAAAAATGTAAAATTCAGAGACTATGTTTATGAAACAGAAAAGTTTTAGGATGCTTAGAGATGACAAATTTAGGGAAAGCAAAATTCTGTGATATAGCAAATGAGACTTTTTTATAATTTTCTTTTATGCACAAACAACATTATTGACTCTGGTAACTAATGGTAGTTATGGACCAAATTGTGTCTTCCCCACGTTCCTATGTGGGGACTTAGCTCCTAATGTGATTTTGAGACAGGACCATTATGGAAGTAATTCAGGTTAAATGATGTTGTAAGTGTGAAGCTCTGATCCAAAAGGACTGCTGCTGCTGCTGCTGCTAAGTCGCTTCAGTCGTGTCCGACTCCGTGCGACCCTATAGATGCAGCCCACCAGGCTCCCCCGTCCCCAGGATTCTCCAGGCAAGAACACTGGAGTGGGTTCCCATTTCCTTCTCCAATGCATGAAAGTGAAAAGTGAAAGTGAAGTCGTTCAGTTGTGTCCAACCCTCAGCGACCCCATGGACTGCAGCCCACCAGGCTACTCCGTCCATGGGATTTTCCAGGCAAGAGCACTGGAGTGGGGTGCCATTGCCTTCTCCATCCAAAGGACTAGTATCCCTTTAAGAAGAAACACCAGAAAGCTAGTGCTCTTTCTTGCTGCCTTCCTCTCTCTCTCTCTATCCTTCTTTGTCTCTCTAAATGTATTTAACTCTCTCTGTGAGGACACAGAGAGAAGATGGTCATCCACCATCCAGGAAGAGAGGTGACACCAGAAACCAACCCTGATACACCTTGATCTTGAACTTCCAGCCTCCAGAAAAGTGAGGAAAAAATTTCCCTTGCTTAAGCCATATAGTCTGTGGTATTTCCTTATGGCATTCCAAGCAGACTAGCACAATAATAATAGTAGTTAATAATTGAGAAGTTCCCGAGCTAAAAGTTTGCAGTGCATCATTTCACCTTATTCCCATAATGCTCAGTCACTTCAGTTGTGTCCAACTCTCTGCAATCCCATGGATTGTAGCCTGCCAGGCCCTTCTGTCCATGGGATTTTCCCTCCAATAATACTGGAGTGGGTTGCCATGCCCTCCTCCAGGGGATCTTCCCAGTCCAGCAATCAAAGCCACGTCATCTGTGTCTCTTGCATTGCAGGAGGATTCTTTACTGTTGAGCCACTGGGGAAGCCCTTATTCCCATAATAATCCAGTGTTATTGATTACCCACATTTTATTGGTGAAGGAACAGGGGTTGGAAGGATTAAATGATATGTCTAAGATTACACAAGTAGGAAAAGGGAGAAGACTTTCATCCAAAACTTGTCTTCTTACCAGAGACAATACATATTCTTAACCATTTCACTTTGGGGCCTTCCTTCAGTTTGGCAAAAACATCACAATATTATAATTATCCTCCAATTAAAATAAATAAATTAATTAAAAAATAATTAATTGCAAAATTATGCTGAGGATCTAAAAAAGCAGGAGAGAAGCCATTTGAAAAAAAAAAAAAAAAATCCAACATAATCCTGTGCTGTGCTGTGCTATGCTTTGTTCACTCAGTCATGTCCAACTCTTTGTGACCCCATCAACTGTAGCCCATCAGGCTCCTCTGCCCATCAGAATTCTCCAGGCAAGAATACTAGAGTGGGTTGCTATGCCTTCCTCCAGGGGATCTTCCCAACCCAGGAATCGAACCCAGATAACATAATCCTAAACCTCTCTGAAGTTTGTGATTTGTGGGGAGTGGATCAGGACAGTTTGTGTCAGTTAGCATAAAATTTTTCTTTAGGTATTAGGTTTTTAGAAACTTCTGTGTGTAAGAACAATGAGAAAGTAACATTTTACTAGGGAATTTCTACATTTTAATAAATTCCATGGAGGCTGTGAATATAGAATGATAGATGGGAGCAGGGTACTCAAGCCTACTTTTTAACTACATCAGGAAATTTTTGACAAGCTGTGTAGATAATCTGGCTTAGCTTAAAACTGCTCAGTGAAGTGCTGCTATATATATATATCCCTCCCTGAAAATATCCTATCTCCTTACTTCATGAGAGCTTGAGGCAAAGTAGAAACACCATGGATTTAAAAGGAGAATTTTTTTTCCCATATACTTTTGTACTTTTGGACTGATTTTGAACAGGGACAAAGACCTGCCTCCTTATCTATAATCTATAAAAAACAATGTGATTATTTTGGTGATTAAATGTTGTTATGAATAGATTATGTGCTTATCATCACCATAAAAATGTAAAGCATTAGAGTTGTAAAAATTAAAAAGTGATTTGGCATTCATGCTGTTTTCAAAATATTTGCATGGTGAGCAAACGATGTCAAAGTATACACAATAGTACCCATATATACAATATATGTACATGTTAGGATAAGTGTATGTGAGATAATAAGACAATATAGATATATAGATCCACATCTGTGCCTGGTTCTTGATGCAGAGCTCCTAAAACTCCTGTAAGTAGAGGTACTAGGAGGATCTTTTGTTCTAATATTTAGTGTTTGATTTTGGTACCTGACATACAGCTCCTAAGACCCCTGTAATTTTCTGAGTGATAAGAATCTCTGACACTGAATTCCTAAATCCCTTGGAATTTTCTAGGGGATAGGTGATAAGAATCTTCATTGGTTCTAATGAGGTGACCTTGGTGGGCTCCTGGAAGGATGCTGGTCACCAGAAAGACAAAGCCATGATTAGAAGTTTGGAACCTAAACCATCATGTACACAAAAATTAAAAAAAAAAAAACCTGAAATAAACTTCATTGGTTCCTTTCATGTCTTGTAGCTAAAATGTCTGGAGAGATACCAGGTGGATCTACTTTTTCTGCATTAACAAGCCCTGGATGATGCTTGTTAAGTCTATACTTTTCCCCCTAAAATCAATGAGTTTACTTATTTGCTTATTTATCTATGTATTTCTCCAGGCACTATGTGATTCAGTTGTGAAGACTTAACCAAAAAGGAATGATCAAAAAGAAAAGTGACCTTGCAAAAGCAGAATCTAATTATTCTTTATCTGTATATCTTTGCTTAGTTTATTAGCCATTTGGTACACAATATATTTAATAATTAGATTTTTTCAGAAATTGTAGAGGTAATATAAAGTGAAACAATTTAGCTACAACTATTTAGTGCAATGGACAAGCTAAATTTAGCCCTTTTTTTTAGAAAGTACCTGATAAATATGTGTCAAAAAGAGGGTCATAGTTCTTGCAATGTGTCACTAAATTCAAGAATTATAATCTTCTTCAAAACATCTGATAAGAAAAAGTAATTTTTGATGCCATAGGCATTCGTGAACTTTCAAAGTTCAAGTAATCAAACACTTAAATTTTTAAGCAACGTTCATAGATAGTAAAAAGTGAAAATAAATTTTCGTTATGACAGAATATGAAATCTAGCTCTATAAATTTCAAGTAATATGCTACTCCTCTATACCTGTCCTCACACTGCCTACCTTAGCATTTCATTTAACCACATTTGGGCCCAAATTTGATTCTTGATTTGTCTTCCTAACATGCCTTCCTCCCTTATTTTGGACATTGAACTCCATCTTTTTCCCCTTGGATTACTGTACTTCCATTTTCCATGTGCTCTTAGTGAAAGTGTCAACCCTAGTCTTGCCCTAGTCTCAGCTCAGGCTAGTTAGATTCTCCCCTGTAGGCAATCTTTGAGCTTCAAAATCCATGACCCCAGCTGTCTTGATGATGCTGCTCAAAATGCAGTGTTTTGAGTTGCTAAGACTGCTGAAGCTTTTTTTGTCCTTTCTTAGATCTCATTCAGCTTTTCCTTCAATCAGCACAAGCCACCAAGTATCCTAATGAGAAGTTCTTTTTAGCATAAGTCAGTAAGAGGTTTTTCTGTTGTTTCTAACCAAGTAACCATTCCAAGTACAAGTGGAAAGACCAATTTAGTCAATATCAGAGGATGGGGACCATACTTCCCTACCTACAGAAAAAGTTTGGATTTTCCATCCCAAGGAACCAAAACACATTATAAACTGTAAATTTTCCTTGCTACCTACAGAAACACTGTCAATCAAATTAATGGTACTCAAATCTAGAGTCCAAAAGAAGTCATGACTGTAATCCTAACAGTCAGGACTACAACCATCGTTTATACAAAGAGCATAGAAACATATGAACTCTGTGTATACAATAATCTGTAGGAGGAAATGAAAGTACTTTAAGTATGTGATTCCTATATTTTTAAGTGTCACTCAAATGTCAGAGCTACTAACAATAAAATAATAATTATAGCTTTTTCATTAGGTGTTTCTAGTGTTCTCATAGGTAAGTACTTTGCAGACATCATTTTGCTTAAAATTCTCAAAGAACCTAAGAGGCAGAGACATACTTATCTTCATATAATGTTGAAGATTCTAAAGTTTAGAAAAGTTAGTAAAGATCAAAGCTATGTCTGGAACCCAGGCCTGCCTTATACCAAAGTCAGGAATCTTAAGCAATTTATTGTATTAGATTTCTCGGTATCTGCCTTTTTATCTGCTGTTCTACTAAAGTTATTTTGAGATGTTTAATTGGTAAATATCTGATTTCCAATGTTTTTCTTAATAAATATTTTTTTATAGAATTTCCATTTACCTCTTGTCTTTTAACTTCATACACTTATGGAGTATCATCTAATTGGAATCTTCCATAAATGAAAATGAGCTGCTGGACTGGTTAGAGTCTCTAACTGTCTTCTGCATTTTAACAGAATATAAACATAGCAATCTGTATCAGGGAATCTTGATGGCAAGCATTCAACATAAATTAATAACTGGCAACAGACTTTCAAAATTGAAAGTGACAGCACTTAAAATAATGATTTCCTTTAAATTGTTTGTCTGTAATTATTTTTAAGATATTACATAAGGGACTAGTTAGGTTAATATACCAAGAGGGAGAAAAAACAGGAACCAAGATAGATTAATTGAACTTATAAACATTCCTGGGAATAAAAAATAAATTAGCTTCAGGAGAAGAATTGACTACTAAACTTGTGTTTTGAACAATGATTGAAAAGAATGACAGGTTAAATTGATATTTCTTACATCTGAAACAAAATTCTCAGTTTCTGCTTTTAAATTTATATTCCGTGTAAATTAAACCAAAATGGATACCTCATAAAATATAAATATGAATAAAATCAGGAATATTTATGAATACACTAAATTTTAAAATTATGTTTACTGTGTAGATTTTACCAAGAAATCTTTGATTTATTACAGTTTCATTTCATCCACATACAGGTCTCCTCTATTTATTTGACATTAGCTACAGTCACTGTGACCCACTCCAGTGTTCTTGCCTGGAGAATCCCAGGGACGGGGGAGCCTGTTGGGCTGCCGTCTGTGGGGTCGCATAGAGTCAGACACGACTGAAGTGAGTTAGCATAGCATAGCATAGTCACTGTGTGTTCCAAATAACTGTCATCCAATATATTTTTATTAGTCATAAACTTCCTTCAATATCTGTAACATTCACAGCTTTTGCCACAATTTACTTTTCTTGAAATGCCTTTCCCTTGAACAACCATCATTATATAAATTTTACTCCCTTTTCCACAACCTCTCCAAAGGCTCTTCCTTTCTCTCACTCACTAAATGAATGACTTCCCTGAAATTCAGTCTTTTGGTCTTTTCTCTTGCCAGTGTCTCAGAGAGACAAGGACAGATGGCTCTGGAGTATAATTAACTCTCCTCTTTTGCCAGATTAAAAAATGATGAGGTCATTGGATCTGGATTAACTTGACCTAGGATGGACCAAGCACGGAGAAGGCAATGGCACCCCACTCCAGTACTCTTGCCTGGAAAATCCATGGACTGAGGAGCTTGGTAGGTTGCAGTCCATGGGGTTGCTAAGAGTCGGACACGACTGAGCGACTTCCCTTTCACTTTTCTCTTTCATGCATTGGAGAAGAAAATGGTAACCCACTCCAGTATTCTTGCCTGGAGAATCCCAAGGATGGCGGAGCCTGGTGGGCTTCCATCTATGGGGTCGCACAGAGTCGGACACGACTGAAGCAACTTAGCAGTAGCAGCAGGATGGACCAAGCAGGATTGAGAATCCCGCAGAACTTGAGACACTGAAAACATCTGATAGTTCAATCTATTTACAAACTTCCTATGTGATACTCTCCTGCATATTTCTTTGTACTATCTAAACATAATGCTAAAATTTACTTTTGTCCAGAAATAACTCCAGAAAGAATGAAGGGATGGAACCAAAGCAAAAACAACACCCAGTTGTGGATGTGACTGGTGATAGAAGCAAGGTCTGATGCTGTAAGGAGCAATATTGCATAGGAACCTGGAATGTTAGGTCCATGAATCAAGGCAAATTGGAAGTGATCAAATAGGAGATGGAGATGGCAAGAGTGAACATCAACCTTCTAGGAATCAGCGAACTAAAATGGACTGGAATGGGTGAAGTTAACTCAGATGACCATCATATCTACTACTGTGGGCAAGAATCCCTTAGAAGAAATGGAGTAGCTTTCATAGTCAACAAAAGAGTCCAAAATGCAGTACTTGGATGCAATCTCAAAAACAACAGAACGATCTCTGTTCATTTCCAAGGCACACCATTCAGTATCACGGTAATCCAAGTCTATGCCCCAATGAGTAAAGTTGAAGCTGAAGTTGAACAGGTCTATGAAAACCTACAAGACCTTTTAGAACTAACACCCCAAAAAAGATGTCCTTTTCATTATAGGGGACTGGAATGCAAAAGTAGGAAATCAAGAAACACTTGGAGTAACAGGCAAATTTGGCCTTAGAGTACAGAATGGAACCAGACAAAGGCTAATAGAGTTTTGCCAAGAAAATGCACTGGTCATAGCAAACACCCTCTTCCAACAACACAAGAGAAGACTCTACACATGGACATCACCAGATGGCCAACACTGAAATCAGATTGATGATATTCTTTGCAGTCAAAGATGGAGAAACTCTATACCGTCAGCAAAAACAAGACTGGGAGCTGACTGTGGCTCAGATCATGAGCTCCTTATTGCCAAATTCAGACTTAAATTGAAGAAAGTGGGGAAAACCACTAGACCATTCAGGTATGACCTAAATCAAATCCCTTATGATTGTACAGTGGAAGTGAGAAATAGATTTAAGGAATCAGATCTGATAGACACAGTGCCTGATGAACTGTGGACAGAGGTTCATGATATTGTACAGTAGACAGGGATCAAGCCCATCCCCCAAAAAAAGAAATGCAAAAAAAAGCAAAATGGCTGTCTGATGCCTTACAAATAGCTGTGAAAAGAAGAGAAGCAAAAAGCAAAGGAGAGAGGAAAGATATACCCATTTGAATGCAGAGTTCCAAAGAATAGTAAGGAGAGATAGGAAAGCCTTCCTCAGCAATCAGTGGAAAGAAATAGAGAAAAAATAATAGAATGGGAAAGACTAGAGATCTCTTCAATATGGCATGAGATGGCATTCAAGAGATGGGAAGAATACACAGAAGAACTGTACAAAAAAAAGATCTTCATGACCCAGATAATCATGATAGAGTGATACCTCACCTAGAGTCAGACATCCTGGAATATGAAGTCAAGTGGGCCTTAGGAAGCATCACTATGAATAAAGCTAGTAGAGGTGATGGAATTCCAGTTGAGCTATTTCAAATCCTAAAAGTTGATGATGTGAAAGTGCTCCACTCAACATGCCAGCAAATTTGAAAAACTCAGCAGTGGCCACAGTACTGGAAAATGTCAGTTTTCATTCCAATCCCAAAGAAAGGCAATGCCAAACAATGCACAAACTACTGCACAATAGCACTCATCTCACTAGTCATCTCAGTCAGATCAGATCAGATCAGATCAGTCGCTCAGTCGTGTCCGACTCTTTGCAACCCCATGAATCGCAGCACGCCAGGCCTCCCTGT
>NW_011494944.1:2866681-2904925 GCF_000754665.1 Bison bison bison | reverse complement strand
TTTCACTCTCCACTTTCACTTTCATCAAGAAGCTTTTGAGTTCCTCTTCACTTTCTGCCATAAGGGTGGCGTCATCTGCATATATGAGGTTATTGATATTTCTCTTGGCAATCTTGATTCCAGCTTGTGCTTCTTCCAGCCCAGGATTTCTGATGATGTACTCTGCATATAAGTTAAATAAGCAGGGTGACAGTATACAGCCTTGACGAACTTCTTTTCCTATTTGGAACCAGTCTGTTTTTCCATGTCCAGTTTTAACTGTTGCTTCCTGCCCTGCATACAAAATTCTCAAGAGGCAGTTCAGGGGGTCTGGTATTCCCATTTCTTTCAGAATTTTCCACAGTTTATTGTGATCCACACAGGCAAAGGCTTAGCATAGTCAAAGCAGAAATAGATGTTTTTCTGGAACTCTCTTGCTTTTTCTATGATCCAGCGGATGTTGGCAATTTGATCTCTGGTTCCTCTGCCTTTTCTAAAACCAGCTTGAACATCAGGAAGTTCACAGTTCACATATTGCTGACCTGGCTTGGAGAATTTTGAGCATTACTTTACTAGCATGTGAGATGAGTGCAATTGTGTAGTAGTTTGAGCATTCTTTGGCATTGCCTTTCTTTGGGATTGGAATGAAAACTGACCTTTTCCAGTCCTGTGGCCACTGCTGAGTTTTCCAAATTTGCTGGCATATTGAGTGCAGCACTTTCACAACATCATCTTCCAGGATTTGAAATAGCTCAACTGGAATCCCATCACTTCCACTAGCTTTGTTCATAGTGATGCTTTCTAAGGCCCACTTCACATTCCAGGGTGTCTGGCTCTAAGTGAGTGATCACACCATCATGATTATCTTGGTCTTGAAGATCTTTTTGGTATAGTTATTCTCTCTATTCTTGCCACCTCTTCTTAATATCTTCTGCTTCTGTTAGGTCCATACCATTTCTGTCCTTTATCAAGCTCATCTTTGCATGAAATGTTCCTTTGGTATCTCTGATTTCCTTGAAGAGATCCCTAGTCTTTCCCATTCTGTTGTTTTCCTCTATTTCTTTGCATTGATCGCTGAGGAAGGCTTTCTTACCTCTTCTTGCTATTCTTTGGAACTCTGCATTCAGATGTTTATATCTTTCCTTTTCTCCTTTGCTTTTTGCTTCTCTTCTTTTCACAGCTATTTGCAAGGCATCCCCAGACAGCCATTTTGCTTTTTTGCATTTTTTTTTCTGTGGGAATGGTCTTGATCCCTGTCTCCTGTAAAATGTCACGAACCTCATTCCATAGTTCATCAGGCACTCTATCTGTCAGATCTAGGCCCTTAAATCTATTTCTCACTTCCACTGTATAATCATAAGGGATTTGATTTAGGTCATACCTGACCTGAATGGTCTAGTGGTTTTCCCTACTTTCTTCAATTTCAGTCTGAATTTGGCAATAAGGAGTTCATGGTCTGAGCCACAGTCAGCTCCTGGTCTTGTTTTTGCTGACTGTTTAGAGCTTCTCCATCTTTGGCTGCAAAGAATATACTCACTCTGATTTCAGTGTTGACCATCTGATGATGTCCATGTGTAGAGTCTTCTCTTGTGTTGTTGGAAGAGGGTGTTTGCTATGACCAGTGCATTTTCTTGGCAAAACTCTATCAATCTTTGCCCTTCTTCATTCCATATTCCAAGGCCAAATTTGCCTGTTACTCCAGGTGTTTCTTGACTTCCTACTTTTGTATTCCAGTCCCCTATAATGAAAAGGACGTCTTTTTTGGGTTTTAGTTCTAAAAGGTCTTATAGGTCTTCATAGAACCGTTCTACTTCAGCTTCTTGAGCGTTACTGGTTGGGGCATAGACTTGGATTACTGTTTTATTGACTGGTTTGTCTTGGAAATGAACAGAGATCATTCTGTCATTTTTGAGACTGCATCCAAGTACTGCATTTCGGACTCTTTTGTTGACCATGATGCCCACTCCATTTCTTCAGAGGGATTCCTGCCCACAGTAGTAGATATAATGGTCATCTGAGTTAAATTCACCCATTCCAGTCCATTTCAGTTTGCTGATTCCTAGAATGTCGACATTCACTCTTGCCATCTCTTGTTTGACCACTTCCAATTTGCCTTGATTCATGGACCTGACATTCCAGATTCCTATGCAATATTGCTCTTTACAGCATCGGACCTTGCTTCTATCACCAGTCACATCCACAGCTGGGTATTCTTTCTGATTTGGCTCCATCCCTTCATTCTTTCTGGAGTTTTTTCTCCACTGATCTCCAGTAGCATACTGGGCACCTATTGACCTGGGGAGTTTTTCTTTCAGTATCCTATCATTTTGCCTTTTCATACTGTTCAGTAATTCTCAAAATTCTCCAGACCAGGTTTTGACAATATGTGAACCGTAAACTTCCAGATGTTCAAGCTGGTTTTAGAAAAGGCAGAGGAACCAGAGAACAAACTGCCAACATCCACTGGATCATCAAAAAAGCAACAGAGTTTCAGAAAATACTTCTATTTCTGCTCTATTGACTATGCCAAAGCCTTTGACTGTGTAATCACAATAAACTGTGGAAAATTCTGAAAGAGATGGAAATACCAGACCACCTGATCTGCCTCTTGAGAAATCTGTATGAAGGTCAGGAAGCAGTAGTTATAACTGGACATGGAACAACAGACTAGTTCCAAATAGGAAAAGGAGTGCATCAAGGCTGTATATTGTCACCCTGCTTATTTAACTTCTATGCAGAGTACATCATGAGAAGTGCTGGGCGGAAGGAAGCACAAGCTGGAATCAAGATTGCCAGGAGAATTATCAATAACCTCAGATATACAGATGACACCACTCTTATGGTAGAAAGTGAAGAAGAACTAAGAGCCTCTTGATGAAAGTGAAAGAGGAGCATGGAAAAGTTCGCTTAAAGTTCAACATTAGGAAAACTAAGATCATGGTATCCGGTCCCATCACTTCATGGGAAATAGATGGGGAAACAGTGGAAAAAGTGGCTGACTTATTTGTGGGGGCTCCAAAATCACTGTAGATGGTGATTGTAGTCATGATATTAAAAGATACATACTCCTGGAAGGAAAGTTGTGACCAACCTAGATAGCATATTCAAAAGCAGAGACATTACTTTTTCAACAAAGGTTCATCTAGTCAAGGCTACTGTTTTTCCAGTAGTCATGTATGGACGTGAGAGTTGGACTATAAAAAAAGCTGAGCACTGAAGATTGATGCTTTTGAACTGTGGTTATGGAGAAGACTCTTGAGAGTCCTTTGGACTGCAAGGAGATCCAACCAGTTCATCCTTAAGGAGATCAGTCCTGAGTGTTCATTGGAAGGACTGATGTTGAAGCTAAAACTCCAGTACTTTGGCCACCTGATGTGAAGAGCTGACTCATTTGAAAAGACCCTGATGCTGGGAAAGATTGAGGGCAAGAGGAGATGGGGACGACAGAGGATGAGATGCTTGGATGGCATCACCGACACGATGGACATGAATTTGGTTAAACTCCGGGAGTTGGTGATGAATAGGAAGGCCTGGTGTGCTGTGGTCCATAGGGTCGCAAAGAGTCAGACACGACTGAGCGACTGAACTGAAGGATGGACCAAGCAGTATTGAGAATTCCACAGAACTTGAGACACTGAAAACATCTGATAGTTCAATCTATTTACAATCTTCCTATGTGATACTCTCCTCCATATTTCTTTCTATCATTTAAACATAATGCTGAATTTACTTTTGTCTAGTTAATGGATGGGAAGTTTTATTTTTTCCTCTTCAAGTTAGTCAACCAATAAGTTTGTTTTTTTGTTAAAGCTGTCAAAATAGAACATGTCATGAAGATAAAAGAACATTTACATTTTTATGAGATAGAAATAAGTAAAATCAATATAACAGCTATTTAAATCTTTAGCAAAATATTAAAAAGGCTGTGCTGACTTAACCTATAGAGAAGACCTGATCTTAATTATATAACAACAGAATATCAAGGGCCAATAACTCCACTCCTAAACAAAATGAATACAATGTGGTTCACTGCAAATTCTGACATTTTCCCACATTTTAAATTTTTATTAAAGTATGGTGGATTTATAATGCTGTGTTATTTCCCATATTCTAAATGACTAAAATTATATAGACAGTGGCTTCTTAAGTTTCCAATTCTGGAAACATTGATATTTCTATGATATATATACATGACTTGACAGATTTTACTTCTGTGCATAGTTTCATTTGTACTTTTCTGGCTTAGATTGCGTCTGTTGAAATGTGGGGTGTTTTGAAGCAAAAGGCATCAAATTTCTGTTGCATAGTTTTGGAGATTCCTTATTAATCAAATGAGAACTGCTCCAAGAAATAGAATATGAGGTTGTAAAAGTATTTGTGGATGATCTCTCACTTTATTTTATTTTATTTTTTTTGATCTCTCACTTTAAATGCAGATCAATCCCAATTAAAATTAAGACTTAAAAAGCAAAAAAAAAAAAAAAAAAGAACTATATTAATTAAACAGACATTCTCATGAAGAAAGGAAATTATATCTCCTGTCTTTAAGTTCTGGTACTCAATCATAGATGTAAGTTAAGAAGAAAAATTTTATGCACTCTCAGACTACTAAATTGATAATAAAAGCATTACAAAATGTTTCCCACATGAACCATGACTTTTTATGCAAAACACATGTGAATAAGTACATGTAATCTACATTTTGATTTAGAAAACTTGACCGCATATCTTTGTTATCATTTCAACAAGTCTCTTATGGGATTAATGGAAGAACACTGCCCCAGTGCACTTAGCTTCAGAAATGTATTAAAATTCTATAACCATTTTAAAATTACATTTTCAAGCAAAGCTATTTTCACAATTCAATATTTTCTTGAACAGTTAAATTGTTGTTTCTTTAAAAATATAATTGTTTCAGCTGTGTATTTATATAAAATGCTTACAGTGTTTGAGACAAAATAACATAAAGGATTTATGGCATTAATTTTCATATAGTAGTTTCTAAATTTGAAGAAAGCATGAATACAGCTTCAAAACTCTGGTAATATATTTATAGTACAGATACAAGGCCTTGAACATACCTGGGATTTTAGGACTGAAGAAATAACATGTGACATGCTTCAGTGTTGTTACCTAAGTTATATGAGGAATGCTTTTGCAAGTCAGTGAATCATAAGTAAAGAGTCATTAGCATTATTGTCATAGACCTTCTGTTTAGAACCAGAAAAGGCAGGGAAATGAAACATTACAAGCTTGCACCCTAAAGAAAAATCATAAAATGAAATCAAGAGCATTTGAGTGGTTTTAATACTAGTCTAAGGTTTATCTTAATTGTCCTGTCATTTATTCCTGATTAAAAGGCTAGTTATTGCATCAAAACACAATGATATATTTATACAAAGCTACAGTTTTTCTTTCAGACTTAAGGATAATTACAATTTTACTATAAAAGAAAAATTGCATTTCAATTGTGGTATTCCATATATCAAACTCAGTTATAATAAAATTGCATATTATGTATTATTGCTTTTGTTTTACATAAAGATAAAAACGGTAATCACTTTGTGGCAGAAATAATTGACATAACATTCTGTTAAAGTTCTCCTGGACATAGGCTCCTGGAAATCTCTTTG
The DNA here is from genome assembly GCF_000754665.1 of Bison bison bison. Lineage (NCBI taxonomy): Eukaryota > Metazoa > Chordata > Mammalia > Artiodactyla > Bovidae > Bison > Bison bison. The sequence goes on along the minus strand of NW_011494944.1, from coordinate 2,899,313 downwards.
GAACCAATAACTTGTATCCTGAAGACCCAGGAGAGATTGAGTTGGTCAAGGGAGATAGAGAATTTATATAGTGCTATATGGAGAAGACTCTTGAGAGTCCCTTGGACTGCAAGGAGATCCAACCAGTCCATTCTGAAGGAGATCAGCCCTGGGAGTTCTTTGGAAGGAATGATGCTAAAGCTGAAACTCCAGTACTTTGGCCACCTCATGTGAAGAGTTGACTCATTGGAAAAGACTCTGATGCTGGGAGGGATTGGGGGCAGGAGGAGAAGGGGACGACAGAGGATGAGATGGCTGGATGGCATCACTGACTCAATGGACGTGAGTCTGAGTGAACTCCGGGAGTTGGTGATGGACAGGGGGGCCTGGCGTGCTGCGATTCATGGGGTTGCAAAGAGTCGGACACGACTGAGCGACTGATCTGATCTGATCTGTCATTACGGGCTTCTCACATGGCACTAGTGGTAAAGAATATGCCTGCCTATGCAGGAGATGCAAGAGATGTAAGTGTGGTTCCTGGGTTGGGAAGATCCCTTGTAGTAGGAAATGGTACCCTACTCTAATATTCTTGCCTGGAAAATTCCATGGACAGAGAAGCCTGTCGGGCTACAGTCCATGGGGCCACAAGAAGTCAGACATGACTGAGCGACTGAGCACATGTCTATTATATCTCAATAAATGTAAAAGAAAAACATTTCTTCAGCTACATTATGCTCTCCAAACTTACCTAAATGGTGAGTTTAACAGGGACATATAGAATTTAGTTATAAAACCCTATTTTTTCTTTTCTGCTCTCCCTTTCATCCTGCTGACTTGAGGTGGTCTTTTTCCTGCTGTTGAATAAAACCTCAAGATAGCATAATTTAAAAAAAGACACAAATTTAGTTAATAGAAAGTACTATTATCACATTAAGTTTTTTTTAAAAAAGATTCTCTAGTTTAACATATTAATCAATACTTAAAAAGTCCTTTAAAGGTAAAATTTTTTCTTCCTTCCTAGCTAAGATGAGCTCCTAGAAAGTGTCCTGCCTTTGGACAAGAGATTTCTATATTAATTACCTCTTCACCTACTCCTTTCTCCAGGGGATCTTCACAAGTTACGGATTGAACTCAGGTCTCCTGCATTGCAGGCAGATTCTTTACTGTCTGAGCTACCAGAGAAACCCCACCTATTTACTAGCAGTTGTTTTTTTTTAACACTATGAAACATATTGGAATAAATAATCCAATTAACAGAAAGCATTTGTTAAGGAGCAAATTCAACCAGCTCTAGACTGTATAGTACTGTAATATTCATCACCTATTATTGGAGATTGAGGAGGAAAGATTGGTAAGGTAGGCAGGAAATTTTTTCCTTAATTACTATTGAGAAATGGTTTGAACACTTTGGGGTCAGACCTGTGTTTATTTTTTTAATATACATTTATTTATTTTAATTGGAGGTTAATTACAATATTGTATTGGTTTTGCCATACATCAACATGAATCTGCCACAGGTATACACATGTTACGCATCAGACCTGTGTTTAAAACAGACTTTGTCAATGAGGCACCTTCATCATCGGTGTGGTCTCCTGCTGTAACTTTAGTTTAAGAAGTGCTTTTCAATTACAGTTGACCTTTGAACAACATGGGCCAGAACTGCATGGGTCCACTTATTTTTCAATAGATATTTTATAATAGGAAATACTACAGTACTATACAGTCTAGAGTTGGTTGAATTTGCGCCTTAACAAATGCTTTCTGTTAATTTGGATTATTTATTCATCTTGTATTCATTCATTTGATCATATATTTATTATATTGCCCATTACCTTCAGAGAAGATTAATGAAATGTAAAAGATAAAATTTAGCAGGTAAGAGATGGGGAAAAATGTATCTAGAAGCCCTGGATGACAAATCTAAAATATTTGAGGGAAAATTTAGCCCTAAACTTGATAAGAGTTAACACAGTGCAAAGACCTGAAAGGGCTGCATTGTACCAATTCTCTTATATTAATTGACTGTGAAAATTATTCCCCCGAGTCAACAAGTACTTCAAATATCCTTGGATTAAGATATGCATTTACAGATTTGAGGAAGATGATTAAGGTGACAATGTAATATTTGACTATTCCCAAATCCTACTCATTAATAAAAGACAGAGATTTGCAGAGCCAAATACTGGGAGAAAGTATCCCATGCAATTGGCAATTTTAAAAAGTGACATAATGTCTTGCAGGAATGTCTCCCTTTTGAGAAAGACTTGCTGTCACTTATTTATAAAAGTGTCAGGCCTTCTAAGCAAAGTTCCTTCCTATAATCCACTCATGTGCAGGTTTTACCTGGCCCTACACAGTGTAACCTTAAGGCTTGAAACTTAGGGAGCTGCATTGCTTTACTGATTGCCATGCTGTTATTTTTGTTGTTGTTGAGTCACTAAGTCGTGTTCAATTATTTGGGACCTCATGAACCTCGGCATGTCAGGATCCTCTGTCCTTCACTATGTCCTGGAGTTTGCTGAAATTCATGTCCATTCATTGATGATGCTATCTAACCATCTATCCTCTGCTGCCCCTTCTCCTTCTGCCTTCATTCTTTCCAAGCATCAGGGTCTTTTACAATGAGTTGGGTCTTTTATAATGAGTTGGCTCTTCACATCATGTGGCCTAAGTATTGGAGCTTCAGCTTCAGCATCAGTCCTTTCAATGCGCATTCAGGAAGATTTTGATTGACTGGCTTGATCTCTTTGCAGTCCAAGGGACTCTCAAGAGTCTTCTCCAGCACCATAATTTGAAGACATCAACTCTTCAGCACTCAGTCTTTTTTGTGATCCAGATCTCACAACCGTACATGACTATTGGAAATACCATAGCTTCGACTTAACAGACTTCTGTTGGCAAAGTTATGTCTCTGCTTTTTAATATACTGTTTAGATTTGTCAGAGCTTTTCTGGCAAGGAGCAAGCCTCTTTTAACTTCATGCCTGCAGTGATTTCGGAGACCAAGAATATTAAAATCTGTCACTGCTTGCACTTCTTCCCTTTATATTTGCCTACGCTGATACTCCTGCTAATACTTTTGTTGAAGGTAACAGGGTCCTTGCCTTTGACCCAGATGTTTATTATCTTTTATAAACATCCATAAAACTATGAAAGTGAAAGTTGCTCAGTCATATCTGACTCTTTGCAACCCCATGGATTATACAGCCCATGGAATCCTCTAGGCCAGAATACTGGAATGGGTAGCCTTTCCCTTTTCCAGGGTATCTTACAAATGAAGAGGTCAAACCCACGTCTCCCACATTGCAGGTGGATTCTTTACCAGCTGAGCACAAGGGAAGCCCAAGAATATTGGAGTGGGTATCCTATATGTTCTTCAGGGGATCTTCCCAACCCATGAATGGAACCGGGGCCTCCTGCATTACAGGTGGATTCTTTACCAACTGAGCTATCGGGGAAACCCGATAGAACTATAGTGGGCAGAATTATTAACACCTGTAGTTATTTTTGTGAGTATTCTCCTGCTTTAATATCTCCTCTCCATTACCAACGAGATCCAACCAGTCCATTCTGAAGGAGACCAGCCCTGGGATTTCTTTGGAAGGCATGATGCTAAAGCTGAAACTCCAGTACTTTGGCCACCTCATGCGAAGAGTTGATTCATTGGAAAAGACCCTGATGCTGGGAGGGATTGGGGGCAGGAGGAGAAGGGGATGACAGAGGATGAGATGGCTGGATGGCATCACTGACTCAATGGACGTGAGTCTCAGTGAACTCTGGGAGTTGGTGATGGACAGGGAGGCCTGGCGTGCTGCAATTCATGGGGTTGCAAAGAGTCGGACACGACTGAGCGACTGATCTGATCTGATCTGATCTCCATTACCAAGCTTAAGTAGGGTAATAGAACATCAAATCCAAAGTCCACAGATAATATCTACAACTAAATAAGACAACAAGCTAGCCCTCACATCACAGAATATGAGCTGCTAGGAAAACAACTGACAGAAACAAGATCTCTATACTAAGTGTGTGATGTGTGCACATTAAGTGTGCAAGTGTGGTAAAAACTACTTTTAAGGGAGTTCAAAGAAGACTAAGGGTTTCTGATGGCCCTGAGAGCTGTTGAAACTCAAAGTTACAAGCATGCTCTAAGTGGAGAAGTTAATAAGTTCTATGAACACAGTAGCAGTACAAAACTTCACACTTAGGAGAAAGGGACAAATTGGTGAAAGCAGAATAAAAATTGAGCAGAACAGGCACAGTAGGGGGCAAGAAAGGGAAATGTCTTCAAGTTCAATGGGAGTGCAGAAGAAAGCAAACTGACTTCCAAACTGAAGAACAATTTTTAACATTTATGAAAATGACTGAAACAGGTATTTTAGATCTGGAAATTAGGAAAGCTATCCTGAAATTATTCCAAAAGATGAAAAGTATAAAAGAAAGAAAGACAGAAAATTAAAAAAAATTAGAAAAAGATCATAGTAACAAAAAATAAATAAATAAACACAGAAGTAAAAGCAAATTAATAGGTCTTAAAATATAAAGGCATTTTTTCAGTTCAGTTCAGTCTCACAGTCATGTCCAATCCTTTGCGATTCCAGGGATTTCAGATTGCCAGGCCTCCCTGTCAATCACCAACTCCCAGAGTTTACCCAAACTCATGTCCATTGAGTCAGTGATGCCATCCAACCATCTCATCCTCTGTCATCCCCTTCTCCACCCACCTTCAATCTTTCCCAGCACCAGGGTCTTTTCAAATGAGTCAGTTCTGCATCAGGTGACAAAAGTATTGGAGTTTCAGCTTCAGCATCAGTCCTTCTAGTGAATATTCAGGACTGATTTCCTATAGGATGGCCTGGTTGGATCGCCTTGCTGTCCAAGGGACTCTCAAGAGTCTTCTCCAACACCACTGTTCAAAAGCATCAATTCTTTGGTGCTCAGCTTTCTTTAGAGTACAACTCTCACATCCATACATGACTACTGGAAAAGCCATAGCTATGATTAGATGTACCCTTATTGGCAAATTAATGTCTCTGCTTTTTAATATGCTGTCCAGGTTTTTCATAACTTTTCTTCCAAGGAGTAAGAGTCTTTTAATTTCATGGTTGCTGTCACCATCTGCAGTGATTTTGGAGCCAAAAAACTAAAGTCTGTTACTGTTTCCACTGTTTCCCCATCTATCTGCCATGAAATGATAGGACTAGATGCCATGATCTTAGTTTTTGGAATGTTTAGTTTTAAGCCAACTTTTTCATTCTTCTCTTTCACTTTCATCAGGAGGCTCTTTAGTTCTTTTTCACCTTCTGCCATAAAGGTGGTGTTATCTGCATATCTGAAGTTATTGATATTTTTCCTGGCAATTGTGATTCCAGTTTGTGCTTCTTCCAGGCCAGCATTTCTCATGATGTACTCTATATATGTTAAATAATCAGGGTGACAATATACAGCCTTGACGTACTCCTTTTCTGATTGGAAACCAGTCTGTTGTTCCATGTATAGTTCTAACTGTTGCTTTTTGACATGCATACAGATTTCTCAGGAGGCAGGTCAGGTGGTCTGGTATTCCCATCTCTTTAAGAATTTCCCACAGTTTGTTGTGATCCACCCAGTCAAAGGCTTTGGCATAATCAATAGAGCAGAGATAGATGTATTTCTCAAACTGTTTTGATTTTTCAATGATTCAACAGATGTTGACAATTGGATCTCTGGTTCCTCTGCCTTTTCTAAATCCAGCTTGAACATCTGGAAGTTCACGGTTCATGTACTGTTGAAGTATGGCCTGGAGAATTCTGAGTATTGCTTTGCTAGCATGTGAGATGAGTGCAATTGTGTGGTAGTTTGAGCATTCTTTGGCATTGCCTTTCTTTGGGACTGGAATGAAAACTGACCTTTTCCTGTCCTGTGGCCACTGCTGAGATTTCCAAATTTGCTGGCATATTTGCAGCACTTTCACAGCATCATCTTTCAGGATTTGAAATAGCTCAACTGGAATTTCATCACCTCCACTAGCTTTTTTTGTAGTGATACTTCCTACGGCCCACTTGACTTCACATTCCAGGATGTCTGGCTCTAAGTAAGTGATTATCATGATTATTTGGGTCATGAAGATCTTTTTTATATAGTTCTTCTTTGTATTCTTGCCACCTCCTCTTAATACCTTCTGCTTCTGTTAGGTTCATACCATTTCTGTCCTTTATTGTGCTCATCTTTGCATGAAATATTCCCTTGGTATCTCTAATTTTCTTGAAGAGAACTCTAGTCTTTCCCATTCTATTGTTTTTCCCTATTTCTTTGCATTGATCACTGAGGAAGGCTTTATCATCTTTCCTTGCTATTCTTTGGAACTCTGCACTCAAATGGGTATATATTTCCCTTTCTCCTTTACCTTTGGCTTCTTTTCATAGCTATTTGTAAGGCCTCCTCAGTCAATCATTTTGCCTTTTTGCATTTCTTTTTCTTGGTGATGGTCTTGATCACTGCCTCCTGTACAATGTCAGGAACCTCCATCCATAGTTCTTCAGGCACTCTGTCTAATCAGATCTAATCCCTTGAATTTATTTGTCATTTCCACTGTATACTAGTAAGGGATTTGATTTAAGTCATATCTGAATGGTCTAGTGGTTTTTCCTACTTTCTTCAATTTACATCTGAATTGGGCAATAAGGAGTCATGATTTGAACCACAGTCAGCTCCCAGTCTTTTTTTGCTGACTGTATAGAGTTTCTCCATCTTTGGCTTCAAAGAATATAATCAGTCTGATATCATTATTGACCATCTGGTGATGTCTATGTGTAGAGTCTTCTCTTATGTTTTTAGAAGAGGGTGTTTGCTATGACCAGTGTGTTCTCTTGGCAAAATTCTATTAGCCTTTGCCCTGCTTCAATCTAACAGGCTAAATTTGCCTGTTACTCCAGGTATCTCTGCAGAAGGCACTAGCGACCCACTCCAGTACTCTTGCCTGGAAAATCCCATGGATGGAGGAGCCTGGTAGGCTGCAGACCATGGGGTCACTGGGAGTTGGACACTACTGAGCGACTTTACTTTCACTTTTAACTTGCATGCATTGGAGAAGGAAATGGCAACACACTCCAGTGTCTTTTCTGGACAATCCCAGGGACGGAGGAGGCTGGTGGGCTGCTGTCTATGGGTTCGCACAGAGTTGGACATGACTGAAGCGATTTAGCAGCAGCAGCAGCAGCCAGGTATCTCTTGACTTACTACTTTTGCATTCCAGTCCCCTAGAATGAAAAGGAAATCTATTTTGGGTGTTAGTTATAGAAGGTCTTGTGGGACTTCATAGAACTGTTCAACTTCAGCTCCTTCAGCTTTACTGGTGGGGGCATAGACTTGGATTACCATGATATTGAATGGTGTTACTTGGAAATGAACAGAGATCATTCTGTCTTTTTTAATATTGCATCCAAGTACTGCATTTTAGACTCTTTTATTGGCTATGATGGCTACTCCTTTTCTTCTAAGGGATTCTTGCCCACAGCAGTAGATATAATGTTCATCTGAGATAAATTCACCTATTCCAATCCATTTTGGTTCGCCGATTCCTGAAATGTTGATGCTCACTCTTGCCATCTCCTGTTTGACCACTTCCTATTTGCCTTGATTCATGGACCTGGAGTTCCAGGTTCCTATGCAATATTGCTCTTTACAGCATCAGAGTTTACATCCATCACCAGTCACATCCACAACTGGGTGTTGTTTTTACTTTGCCTGCGTCTGTTCATTCTTTCAGGAGTTATTTCTCCACTGATCTCCAGTAGCATATTGGGCACCTACCAACCTGGGGAATTCATCTTTAAATGTCCTAACTCTTTGCCTTTTCATTCCGTTCATGGGGTTCTCAAGGCAAGAATACTGAAGTGGTTTGCCATTCCCTTCTCCAGTGGACCACGTTTGTCAGAACTCTCCACCATGACCCTTCCACCTTGGATGGCTCTATACAGCATGGCTCATACTTTCATTGATAAAGGCATTTTTAAAAAAGATGCAAAAATAATTCACAAACAAAAAGAGGAGCTATGAAAGAAAAACATATCCAAAAGCTCATAAATTAGAGTGTTTTCTTTAAAAAGTCTAAACAAAATGAAGATATTTAGGAGATTAGAGAGAAGGTGATATAGAAGTTTTATCACTTTTATAATAGGCAACTCCATATTGAAAAACAAATTATTAAAACAGAAAAAAATAATAAAATAAAGAATTCAAGAAAACTTTCCTGAAGTAAGACTTGAATGGATATACTACATATATGCAGAAATAAAGTAGAACTGTCAGTATAGAATCTATTCTAATAACACAATTGGACATTAAAAAATAATAAATTATTTGGAAATTCAGAACTAAGACCAACACCCATTGGAAAAGAAAAAGAGTTTGTCATTATACTTTCTGACAGTAGTGCTTCATGTAAGAAGAAAATGCATTGAAATATTTAAGTCAAAGAAAGAAACTATGAGTCAAGGGTTTTATATCTAGCTATATTTAGGTTCAATTATTAGGGCCTTGTTCTTCCCTGGCAGCTCAGACAGTAAAGAATCTGCCTACAATGCAGGAGACCTGGGTTCAATCCCTGGGTAAGTAAGATTCCCTGGAGAAGGGAATGGTTACCCACTCCAGTATTCTTGCCTAGAGAATTCCATTGACAGAGAAGCCTGACAGGTTACAGTCCATGGGGTTGCAAAGAGTCAGACATGACTGAGCCACTCACACTTTTTTTTATTTGCGCCTCAGACAAACTTTGATTAATGCACAAGAACACAGGAAATGGTGTTCTTGTGAGCCTACTCTGGGGAGTCTGCTAGAGAATAAACTATAGATAACAAAATGATTGATTATCTATTGGTTTTAATAGGGGTAAAACACCATTACTTCAAATTAGGTGTGTGGGAAAAGGAAATAAATAAAACAAGCATCACAGTAAAAAATATAAAAACAGTAGTTTTTTTTTTTAAAGGAAACTAAGTATATTATGCTAAGTAGAAGTAAGCATTAGAACAAGACTTGGCTATCTCTTGATATTGAGAATTTTTTTTTTTTCTTTTTCAATTTGGGGAGAGTAATAAGGGTATTCTGATTAAGTTTTAAGAGTTTTTACCTTAAAGAGATACATATTGAAATATTTACAGAGGAACTATTATGTCTCTGTCCTGTTTCAAAATAATGGTGTGAGACAATGAATGAAAGGTTTCCTAAGACTCAGCGAAGTTGGTAAGTTGATACGTTGAGGTTTATTATAATAGTTTGCAATTTTATTTATGTTTGGAAGTTCCCTACTGAAAGATTAAAATGTTTTAAACACTACTAATATCAAACTTGGGAAATGTAGCTAAAAATGTTTGTACTTTATTAATTTGCATTTAAATACTATATTCTTTTATAGCATAGTTGTAAAGCTTACTTTGAAAAGTATTTCATTAATAAATTCTTAGTAAAGAAATTACAATAAATACTTCTTTTGAAATTTAATACTTCAAAATTAAATTTATTCTGTTTATTACCTTTATTCATAGTAGAGCTAAAGATAATTGAGTAGTTGAATCTAAAGAAGAGATGAACCTTTAAATGATGAATTAATTAACCTCAATTTACATAATGCTCTTATTATTTGCATAGTAAATGAGCAGAGTTTTATTATAGGTCATTAACAGTTATTAATAAGTGAAACTGTGTTAGAAATACTACTTGGGTTTATATTTCAGACTCAAGAAACAAAGGTCAGTCATGAAATGTTAATAACAATATTCAAAACATTAGGCATTAAAGTAACATTTAGCTTTCAGGCTTCACACATTTCTGAGAGGATAATTCATGAATTTGCTAATTGGTCTCACTCTGCATGAATATAGGGCACATATAAGTATACATGAGTATATAAGCTAAACTTCTATTAGTCTCAGATTTCCATTTAAATTACAGTAATGAGAATTAGTTTATTATACTCACATATAAAGTATCAATATGTTTTTATTCCTAGAAATCAGACCTATTTCTTGCAAAATGCTAGGTTCTGCAACTTAAATTCTTTCAAAGAAAGATGATAGATGGTGTTCAATTAATTTTTACATTTATTTTTATTTGCAATAGGCAGCTTATGTTATGTAATTTAGAACTATTCTAAACTTTCAACTCCTGATTTAGTCAATTCAATTACAATTTGAGGCATTATCTATATTTTCTAAAAATGCAATTGCCTCCAGTTAAAGATTTTAAAAACTCAAATAACTGCACTGCTATTTTTAAACAACTTACTTATTTAGTGATGAATAATCACTGAAAACCATTTAATGCCTTTAATTTCAAAGACATACTATATATAATCTGATGTTTCCAATGATTTGGTTGTGCTTTGACAAACAACTGTGCAGGCCTCTACATCAGACCAGTGAGTGAGATTTGAGATAAAAGGACAGATAAATGAATTACTTTATGAACATCTGTTCAATTACAAACGGATGCAGAACATTCTATAGTACATCTTTTGCTGTTACTCCTTCTTTGTTCACTTTTCTCTTACATTGCTGGGGTGCTCTCTCTCTATCTGGCATTCATATGAGTACTCTTGCCCTGTCTCAGAGTCTCTTCCTGTTGCCTCTTTCCTCTCTTAAGATGCTGACTGATGGAATGTTGTGAGAAGATGTCCACAAGTGGGCTCAGAGTAAAATGTAAATATTTTATTACCTGTTTTGTACTTTATACCTTCTCTGGGCATGTATCTGCTAGTGGTTAAATTAAATATGGTTTTCTTGGTTTCTCTGGGGTCTAAAAAATTTTCCCATTCTTTATAATAGTTGACATATGATAATGTTAAGCAACAAAAAGATGGATTGTTTAACTTGCAAAGATGTATAATATCAATCAATGGAAAAGAACAGTGTTTATCCCATTTTTGGGCTTCCCTGGTGGCTCAGATGGTAATTGCCTGCAATGCAGGAGACCCGGGTTTGATCCCTGGGTCTAGAAGATCCCTTGGAGAAGGAAACAGCAACCCACTCCAGTATTCTTGCCTGGAGAATTCCATGGACAGAGGAGCCTGGCAGGCTACAGCCCATGGGGTCAGAAAGAGTTGGACATGACTGAGCAACTAACACTCCTTACTTACAGCTCTGGGCACATAGTAAGCACTTAACAAAGGAATTGTTGCTATAAATAAGTTTAAAATTTGAGAAAAAGGTCCTTTGTCAAGCCATGTGTCTTGATTATAGTTACAGCACTTCATGTATTCTCTCCTCACCATCCTATTCTATTATCAGTAACATCTCTCAGAATCTATACTGGTCCTCTTCATAAATTGGCTTTTACTCAGTTTTCTGTATACATAAACTATATTACACTGAAATGCTGAAGAAAGATTTTGGAGTCTAAAGATAGCTTAAATCTCCCACTTTTCATTTACTGACAGCGACATTTTTAAAAAAATCACTTAACCTTTTCTTGTCTTTGTAAAATGGGAATAATAAATCTCATTTCCTAGAAATGGATGTGAATTAAATATAATGCCATGTATAAATTATAATAAATGTTAGTCATTCTTTTTGAGATGCATTTCCCTCTGCTCTCAGAAAATACAAAGTACCAGAAGCCACACAATTCAGGGAATGTATAGTAATCCTGTTCCCATTAAAAATATACACTCCAAGGGGTTAGCCTTCACAGTGTGATTTTTTTTTTTAATGAAACATATACTGGCAATGATAGCATTTCAATAAAATTGTACAAAAAATTTGAAAATATTGTGTTATTACCTTGACTTTAAGGATTATGAAATCATTCTCTGCATTGCCATACTGTTGTTTTTTAGTGGCTAAGTCGTATTCAGCTCTTCGCAATCCCATAGACTATAGCCCACCCCGCTCCCCTGTCCATGGGATTTTTCCAGGCAAGAATACTGGAGTGGGTTGCCATTTTTTTCTCCAGGGGATCTTCCCAACCCAGCGATCGCTGCATCAGTAGGTGGATGCTTTACTTCTGAACCAGTGGAGGAGGCTGAATGGCCATGTGTCAATTCTTAAAGTGAATGAGCAATCATCTTCAAGTGATAATGAATGTTCTGCAATCTCCACTGAGGATTGTATTTTAGATATTTGTATTTGGTTAGAAAATAAGTAAAAACACCATAATTCTCATAAAATTCTTAAGTAACACAACTTACTTTTTGAAGGAACTCGGAGATTGGCGAGGACCACTTCCAGGGAATCAGCTTGAACTCGAAGTACATAGCTTGTCCTTGTTTCATAATCCAGAGGGGCATTCACGTAGATTACTCCTGTGATGTTATTGATTCCAAACTTATCTAGAATCAAAATACAATTCCTTTGTCACTCTCTTCATACTATAAGGGGAAATAATTCTCTTTAAAGATCACTGTGATTTTAAAAACACATATAATAAGAGTAACACATCAAAGTGACCAAATTAAGGCTTTGGGAAACTCTGTTTCAGCTCTAGAAATTATCAACATCAGTGTTTCCCTAAATGCATGATTTGAAATTCCAGGTTTTTTTTTTTTTTGCAATTGTCCTGGAAACTGATGTTTCTCTGGTCAATTAAGTCTGTGAAACAATGTATACTGAATTCCTCACCATAGATACACATTATCTTCTACTATAGCAAATGCTTCTAGAAACCTTGTTTTAAAGAAATCCACTTAATTTTGTTTAATCAAGTATTTCATGATGCTATTGGATTATTATATTTTTTATGATTTAATATATCTTATTATCCTGCAGATTTAATGTTCTGCTAAGAACACGAGGGAACTGGGACCCCATTCCAGTACTCTTGCCTGGAAAATCCCATGGACAGAGGAGCCTGGTGGGCTGCAGTCCATGGGGTCGCTGAGGGTCGGACCTAACTGAGAGACTTCACTTTCACTTTTCACTTTCGTGCATTGGAGAAGGAAATGGCAACCCACTCCAGTGTTCTGGCCTGGAGAATCCCAGGGATGGGGGAGCCTGGTGGGCTGCCGTCTATGGGGTCGCACAGAGTCAGACACGACCAAAGCGACTTAGCAGCAGCAGCAGCAGCAAGAACATGAGGGAACAAACATAATTTAATATGTTAGTTATTTTAAAATATTATTTATTATTTTAAATAGCTTAAAATATTTGACCTTGAAGTTTACTTTTTAGAATAAATTTGATCATACAGATTTGAATGATGAGCAGAGCACATTGGCAAACTTTATAATATCCTACCTCTTTCACTCTGTCTTTTCCTCACTTTGGTTTTCTCTACAGCATTTATAACTGCCTAAATACTCTATATTCATTAGCTTGATCATTATTATCTTCCAGCTCCTCTTGTTGGATTGTTAAAGTCTACAGTGATGATGATGATGTGTATACTCAGTTGTGTCCTGCTCTGCAACCCCATGGACTGCAGCTCACCAGGCTCTTCTGTCCATGGAATTTTCCAGGCAAGAATACTGGAGTGGGTTGCCATTTTCTTCTCCAGGGGATTTTCCCAACCCAGGGATCAAAACTGTGGCTCCTGCTGCATCTCCTGCATTGCAGACAGATTCTTTACCACTGAGACTATTTTGTTCACTTCTTTCTCCTTAATTGCTGGAAGGTACTGAGTACATGATAAATGCTCAATAGGATTAGTAGACTAAATTGACAAGCAAATGAATTAAATGTGAAAATAATCATTGTGGTGGAGTGAGGGTAATAATTAGAACCACCTGTCTATATTCAAGGAAAAGAACAAATAAAATCATAGAGAAAAGTCATAAGAACAAATTGTGAAAACCATAGCTTCAGTCAGATGTAAGTTTAAGGCAAAAGGAAAGTCTGTAATATTTAGGGAGGAGGCATAACAGCACAGATGAAACAAAGAAAGTCAATAAGAAAAGTACAATATTTAGCACTTGCTTTAGGGACAATAACTTTTAGTAATGGTTGAAATACTTTTATTTATAAAAGTTGAAGACCACTTTCATAATTTCCTTGCAAACTGCTTTACAATATTATTAACATCTCCTAATTTAATATTGAAATGCATGTGTTTATGAAACATATATTAGCTTTTTTCTTTTAACCACCTACAACATTCCAGGCCATTTAACTCATAAAAGGGAAAACCAGAGGACAACCAACTGTGGGTAATAGGGAAAAAAAGAATCAATATGCTAATATAAAACTGAGTCACAAACTTATTCCCATAAGCTAGCAAGCCAATCTGTTCTCTGTGAAAAGTGATTGGTTGATAAAATCAAACTATTTATTTACTTACAACTGTTGATTATATGTTTGCTTTACTGAGGAATCACACAAAATGCACATGACTTTTATCATGCATGTGGCTCTTTGGTCATCCACAGTTATTTTTGTTCCTAAAATATCTTCAGGATTAGCGAAGGTATGATATGGGTTATAGATGGCACAGAACAGTGGTAAAAGACTACTATAGGCAATGATTATGACCAAAAGCTGAAAGTACATATGCATTACTTTTGAATAAATGTCATTAAATATCCCTAAACCAGGGGGAGGTGAAGGCTTTCAGAACTGGATATTGAGTATTCCCTAATGGAAATTAATAGCCTGTGTCAATATAACTGGATTTTCAATCAGATTTAACACATAATTACATTTAAGTTAGACACAGCTTACTAGAAAGATAAACAGTAATGAAATCTGAAATTTATTCCAAATCTAAGTTTATTGTTTTATGATGAAAAGTGTTAGTCACTCAGTTGTATTCAACTCCGTGCAACCCCATAGAGTGTAGCTTACCAGTCTTCTCTGTCCATGGAATTCTCTAGGCAAGAATGCTGGAATGGATTGCCATTTGACTAAACATATACTCACCCTCTTCATTTCCTGCAACAATGGAGTATACAATGCTCTGATTGATGGCTGCAGCAGAAATTACACCCACCATAGTCCCTCTGGTTGCAAGTTCACTTACTGGAGGAGGTCTGCAGGGTGTAAGAGAAGATAACTTATTTTTATTGTCCATTTCCTCATGATGGAGCTTTGCATTTAATAATATAATATGTTAATTTTGTGTTTGTTATTATTTGAATAGTACTATTTTTGAAATTTTCAACAAAATACTGCATTCAGACCCTAGGCCTAACAAATTGTGTTCAAAATTATGCAAATGTTCTTCATTAAGAATGTCTTGTCATCTGTACATTACTGCTTCAGCATCTCCAAAAAACTGTACAAAATTCATTTTGCTTGTCTCTGAAAAAAGTCCTGAAGAGAATGCAATAGGTAGATACAACTTGCTATCTCAAGTTGCTGAAGAAAAATATGGCTTTTATGTTGGTAATATTAGCATATTTAAGCAAACAACCTTCAGTTTCTTTCTAGTCTAGTCCTTATCCTTGCTCTACTATAAAATTTTTAACTGTCCTAAAAGTATTTGAATGGATGACATCATAAAATTAATATTTATTTTGACTTCACTTATTTTACTTAACTTTAACCATATTATGCCCCCATACAGTGATACTTAATTTTATCCATTTAAAACATTTTATTGAACTATAGTTGATTTACAATGTTATGTTAACTTCTTCTACATGTAAAAGTAACTCATTATACATATATAGTCTTTTTCATTGTTATTTTCCATTAGAATTTATTACAGGATATGGAATATAGTTCTCTGTGTTATATAGTAGGACCTTGTTCTTTATTCATTCTGTATTTAGTCATTTTCATGATACTTAATTTTAAAAATATGTTTTCAACAATATACTATCTCATGTTCCAAAACTCCATTTTATTTTACAATATTGGTCACTGCAACTAGGCTATTAGAACTTTATTTTCATAAACCAATGAAAATAATCTCACTCTTATAATTCACAGACATTTATATCATCCAGCTTCCAAAAAAAATAGAAAACTCTTAAACATAAATTTCTGAATCTTGTTATAGTCCAATCAACCTATCCAAGCCATCTGACTTCTAAAGATTTAGCCTCTTTTCTCAAACTGATAAGATAAATCCTACTGTCACTCTTTCACGAGGCCTTTCATCTTTCAGTACTTACTCTTTCAATATTATCCTTCCTTTTTGTCACCACCTTCTGAGTTCTTCTAATCTAGATTACATTACACAATTATATATTGTACTTAATGAAGCCTTTTCTAACAAATTCTGAGCTACCAATATAGTATGAAAAATTAATTACATACAATCCTTCATGAACATCTTGTCCAAAATAGTATGTTCTTTGCCACTGTACTCCATAGATTTGGCAGGCTAAAATTACCTAAATGTAAAGTGACCTATCTTACTGATAACTGCTATAGCACTTAATGGTGGTCCACTTCTCCACTGCATGGTCAATAACTATTTCTTGATAAAGTATAAGAACTAATCTGAATAGTTTTAATAAAATTTAATTTATCCATTTATTGACTTAATTTTACTTCTCTGCATATTTTGTCTTCTTTTTTAATAGCATCCAGGTATAGTTTTGGACAACCATATCTCCTTAATTATTAGTCTAACTGTTTTGGGTAGAACTGACTGACTCGATGGACATGCATTTGAGAAAGCTCGGGAGTTGGTGATGGACCGGAAGCCTGGCATCCTACAGTCCATGAGGTCACAAAGAGTTGGACAGGACTGAGCGACTGAACTGAACTGACCAAATCCCCAGGGTATACGCATAGACACATTACCCAGCTCTGGCTAATGAGGGCATTTTACGTTTATTGCTCATGTTCATATGTGACAAATCTCTCGTGCAAACCCAATGAAAGTCTTGACCAAGAATGTTACTGTAACTAATAAAACATACACACAAAGAAAGTTTTGTTATTGTTGGCTAGAATTTTAATGTTTGTGCCTATAAGAAGGTTCTTGTTAATAATACCAACACAAATGAAATAACTAAAGGTTGAAAATATATCCACTACACTTTGATTAGTATTCTAAATGCTGTTATACTTGAAGCTGGGTAAACTCATAATTTCAGTTACTATTAGTAAAACAAAATTCTCCTGCATTTCTCCTTATATCTAGTTTTTCAGTCCCTTGAAATCAAGAGTTCCAAGTAATTTAAAAAAATGCTTAGATAAAAAAGGATACATTCACCCAAGTAGGCACTTTTAAAGAAAGTTATCTGAGATAACACAATTTTATTTTATAAACAATTCATCTAGACATTGTTACAATGTCACTTCCGTGAAATAGGGGTGACTTTTGTAACCTTGAACCTAAAATGACAGTTGTCTGCCGCTAAAAAGTAAGGCACTTAGAAAAGTGGCACTAAGATTATTTTGATGGACTAATTTGATTATGAATAGAAATCTTTTGTATGATATTTTAGATTATAAACAGACATTGAGACTAATTGTTATTTGCCACATTGGCTTGTGGTTGACCTCAGTGATTGTGAACTCCTTAAACCTGGAAAGGATTAAAATTAGAGAGCTATGGAAACACAGTATGATCCTCCATGATCTTCCACTTTAGTAGCCCTACCCTTGTGTATCCCTTTCTCTTTGTTGGAGGGTCAGACTGTGACTTGTCTCTAATGAACAGAATACAGCAAAGAAGATGGGATGTCACTTCAGTGATTATATTCAGTTCAGTTCAGTTCAGTCCAGTCGCTCAGTCGTGTTCGACTCTTTGCGACCCCACGAATTGCAGCACGCCAGGCCTACCTGTCCATCACCATCTCCCAGAGCTCACTGAGACTCACATCCATCGAGTCAGTGATGCCATCCAGCCATCTCATCCTCTGTCGTCCCCTTCTCCTCCTGCCCCCAATCCCTCCCAGCATCAGAGTCTTTTCCAATGAGTCAACTCTTCGCATGAGGTGGCCTAAGTACTGGAGTTTCAGCTTTAGCATCATTCCTTCCTAAGACTTTAGTCTCAGGGCTGATCTCCTTCAGAATGGAGTGATTATGTTACATAAGATTACAACTTTTCATTCTTGCTAGTAGACTCTGACTACCTCCCTTGCTGGACTTAATGAAGCGAGTGGCGATGTGAGATGGTGCTGCTGCTGCTAAGTCGCTCCAGTTGTGTCCAACTCTACGCAACCCCATAGACAGCAGCCCACCAGGCTCCCCTGTCCCTGGGATTCTCCAAGCAAGAACACTGGAATGGGTTGCCATTTCCTTCTCCAATGCATGAAAGTGAAAATTGAAAGTGAAGTCGCTCAGTCGTGTCTGACCCCCAGCGACCCCATGGACTGCAGCCTGCCAGGCTCCTCCATCCATGGGATTTTCCAGGCAAGAGTACTGGAGTGGGGTGCCATTGCCTTCTCCGTGCGAGATGGTGAGTTCTGACCAATAATAAGCAAGCAACTGAGACCCTCACTCCAACATCAATGTGGAACTGAACCCAATCAACAAAAGCATGAGCTTGGAGGTGGACTGTTCCCTTGTTAAGCCTCAGTGAGATTCTAGCCCCAGACAACAGACTAAAACCTGTGTGAGAATGTGAAACAGAGGACACAGATAACACATTCCTGACCTACAGAAACTTAAAGATGCTAAGTCTGTTGTTTTAATTCATTATATTTTTTTTCAAGAATTGAAAATCTTTTTATATGTATAACAAAAGCTCCGAATGATACCAACAGTCAACTTTATGGACACACCAGATTAAGAGGAACTCCCCTATATATGCCCAAGAAGTAAAGATAAAAATATTTGTGCAAAATTCTACTAGCAAAACATTACATAAATATTTACTATCCATTAAAGAAAAATCAATACATCATGGCATACTCTCACAGTAGAACTTATAGAGCAGTGGAAATTAAAATGAAGCTACATACATTAACATGAATAAAGCAAAAACAAAAAAACAAAAAACCTGTGTTGAGTATAAAAAATAAAAGTTCCAGTAGGTTGTATACAGTATGGTAACATTTATATAAAAGTTAAAACATGCTAGTAATATTATATATTGCTTAAGGATTTATACATATGTTGTAGAAGCATAAAACTGTGATTGAGATTATGAATACCAAATCTAGTGCAGTAATTTTAAAAGGACTAACAGATCACAATAGCAAAATGTTAACAGTCTGCATGGTAGGTAATTACATGGATATTTTTATATTATAAATTTCAGAATAGAAAAATGTTATTCAACTTAGTGATTTAAAATGCTGCTGCTTCTGCTGCTAAGTCGTGTCAGTTGTGTCTGACTCTGTGCGACCCCATAGACGGCAGCCCACCAGGCTCCCCTGTCCCTGGGATTCTCGAGGCAAGAAAACTGGAGTGGGTTGCCATTTCCTTCTCCAATGCATGAAAGTGGAAAGGGAAAGTGAAGTCATTCAGTCGTGTCCGACTCTTCGCTACCCCATGGATTGTAGCCCACCAGGCTCCTCCGTCCATGGGATTTTCCAGGCAAGAGTACTGGAGCGGGGTGCCATTGCCTTCTCCAGTGATTTAAAATACATGTGTGTTAAAATGAAATCACACTTGCAAAAGCTCTGGATGAAAGTAAAAAGTACTCTGAAATTAAGTGTTCATGATCAGGGGCAAAATGGAAAACTGTTTTCTTGATTTACTTGATTCTCTTTGGGATGGAGGCAGGGCCAATTTGAAACTAAGTGCATCATGGTACAGACATTCTGGATCAACATGACCAATGTCAATCCTTGACTCTATTCCAAAGGTCAGAGAGAAGGAACATAGGAGGGTGTATGGAAGGGAGGGTGTTCATGATGGAGGTGGGAAAGTAGAGTATGGGTGGGGCATCTTGAGTCATCTCTAGTCCTTATAGCTTCTTTCCACTTGAGCCCCTTGCACAAGGAGGGAGGCAGTGTATCACAGAGTATATAGGACCTGTTACAGTTTCCACTACCTGTGGAAGTAAGTGACTATGAACCTGATCATCAGTACCACTCTGAAGCCCAGGAGGAAAGCCACAAAGATATAGGCAGGCATCTCTGGACCTGTACTCCCAGTGGGTTTGTATATGGCCTGCATTACTGTGGACAATATGAGGCTGGCCTGGATGGGAGGCTGGGTCTCATGCAGCACCTTACAGGTAAATACATTCAGATTCCTGCACTGAGACATTCAACAAATTCAAGCTTTCCAAGGTGTAGGTCCCATCACTATTCTGCTTGGACAGGGGTTTCACAGCTCCCTTGAACATACGGCAGTTCTCCAACCAGCTGAGATGCACATTCTGTGGATAGAATCTCTGCACGTGGCAGGTAACTGCTACCCCATCCAAGGAATGTGAAGACTGGGACACAGTCACTGTAGAGGGAACTGTCACAGCCCAGAGAAAGCAGAAAATTACCATAGGAAGTTCACCATGGGAACCAGTAAGCTCCCTAAAGATAGGGGTCCTCTGCCTAGCACCTGCCACAGAGGAGTTAGGTATTGGTTAACTAATACATGCGTAAGTAAGTGCATGAGTGAATGCATGCTTGGATGGAAGCAAGGAATGATGAAGCCATCTTAATCTTTCCTTTCTTTTCTACTGTGGACATTCAATAGAAAAAGATGAACCTGAATTTCATTTAAGAACCTCTGAATCAGCTGACTTACTCTATAACTTGATGAAGATTCCTAATCTCTAATCTTTTTCTTTTAATTTTTTTAAATTGAAGGATAATTGCCTTACAGAATTTTGGTTTTTTCGTGTCAAATCTCAACATGAATCAGCCATAGTTACCCTGCCTTTTGAACCTCCCTGCCATCTCATTCCCCATCCACCCCTCTAGGTTGATACAGTGCCCCTGTTAGAGTTTCCTGAGCCATATAGCAAATTCTCATTGTCTATCTACTTTACATATGGTAATGTTAGTTTTTACGTTACTCTTTTCACACATCTCACCCTCTCCTCCCCTCTCCCCATGTTCATAAGTCTATTTTCTATGTCTGTTTCTCCACTGATGCCCTGTAAATAAATTCTTCTGTACCATTTTTCTAGATTCCATATATGTGTTAGAATATGATATTTGTCTTTCTCTTTCTGACTCACTTCACTCTGTATAATAGGTTCTAGGTTCAGCCACCTCATTAGAACTGACTCAAATGCATTACTTTTATGGCTGAATTATATTCCATTGTGTATATGTACCAATGGAGTTGTATGAGCATATACACAATGAGTTGTATGAGCTGCTTGTGTATTTTGGAAATTAATCCTTTGTCACTTGTTTCATACACTATTTTCTCCCATTCTGAGGGTTTTCTTTTCATCTTGCTTATAGTTTCCTTTGTTGTGCAAAAGTTTTTAAGTTTAATCAGGTACTACTTGTTTACTTTTGTTTTTATTTCCTTTACTCTAGGAGGTGGGTCATAGAGGATCTTGCTTTGATTTATGTCATCAAGTATTCTGCCTATGATTTCTAGGCATTTCTAAGAATTTTATAGTTTCTGGTTTTACATTTAGGTCTTTAATCCATTTTGAGTTTATCTTTGTGTGTTGTGTTAGGAAGTGTTCTAATTTCATTTTTTTACTCATAGCTGTCCAGTTTTCCCAGCACCATTTATTGAAGAGGCTGTCTTTGTCCCATTGTATATTCTTGCCTCCTTTGTCAACAATAAGGTACCCATAGGTGTATAGGTTTATTCCTGGGCTTTCTATCTTGTTCCACTGGTCTATATTTCTGTTTTTGTGCCAGTACCATACTGTCTTGATGACTGTAGCTTTGTACTATAATCTGAAGCCAGGAAGGTTGATACCTCCAGCTCCATTCTTCTTTCTCAAGATTTCTTTGGCTGTTCAGCGTCTTTGTGTTTCCAAATGAATTATGAATATTTTTGTTCTAGTTGTGTGGAAAATGCCATTGGTAATTTAATAGAGATCACATTGAATCTATAGATTGCATTTGGTAGTATAGTAATTTTCACAATATTGATTCTTCCTACCCAGGAACATGGAATATCTCTCCACCTGTTTTAGTTATCTTTGATTTATTTCATTAGTGTTTTATAATTTTCTGTGTACAGTTCTTTTGTCTTCTTAGGTAAGTTTATTCCTAGATATTTAATTCTTTTTGTTGTAATGGTGAATGGGATTGATTCTTTTCTGATTTTTCATTGTTCATATATAGAAATGCAAGTGATTTCGGTGTACTGATTTTGTATCCTGCAACTTTGCTAAATTCACTGATTACCTGTAGTAATTTTCTGATACTATATTTAGGGTTTTCTATGTACAGTATAATGTCATCTACAAACAGTGAGAGATTAATTTCTTCTTTTCTGATGTGGATTCCTTTCTTTCTTTTTTTTTTTTCCTCTGATTGCTATAGCTAGGACATCCAGAATTATCTTGAATAATAGTGGTCAAAGTGGACACCCGTGTCTTGTTCCTGATCTTAGGGGTAATGCTTTCAGTTTTCACCATTGAGAATAATATTTGCTGTAGGTTTATCATATATGGCCTTTACTATGTTGAGGCAGGTTCCTTCTATGCCCATCTTTTGAAGAATTTCAATCATAAATGGGTGTTGAATTTTGTGAAAGGTTTTTCTGCATCTATTGAGATTATCATATGGTTTTATCTTTCAATGTGTTAATACGGTGTATCACATGGATTGATTTGCATATATTGAAGAATCCTTGCATTCCTGGAATAAATCCAACTTGATCATGGTTGATTTTTGATGTGTTGCTGAATTCTGTTTGCTAACATTTTGTTGAGGATTTTTGCATCTATGTTCTTCAGTGATATTGGCCTGTAGTTTCTTTCTTTGTGTTGTCTTTGTCTAGTTTTAGTATCAGGGTGGTGGTTGCCTGGTAGAATAAGTTTGAAAGTGTTCCTTCCTCTGCAAATTTTGGAAATAATTTTAGAAGGATAGGCATTAGCTCTTCTCTCAATGTTTAATAGAATTCTCCTGTGAAGCCATCTGGTCCTGGGGTTTTGTTTTTTTGGGAGATTTTTGATCACAGCTTCAATTTCAGTGCTTGTAATTGGGTTGTTCATAATTTCTATTTCTTCCTGCTTCAGTCTTAGAAGATTGAACTTTTCTAAGAATCTCTCCATTTCTTCCAGATTATCCATTTTATTGCCATATTGTTCATAATAGTGTCTTACAATCCTTTGTATTTCTGCATTGTCTGTTGTAAACTCTCCTTTTTCATTTCGAATTTTGTTGATTTGATTCTATTCTCTTTTTTTCTTGATGAATCTGGCTAAAGGTTTGTCAATTTTGTTTATCTTCTCAAAGAACCAGCTTTTAGTTTTATGAATCTTTACTATTGGTTCTTTCATTTCTTTTTCATTTATTTCTGCTTGGATCTTTATGATGTCTTTCCTTCTACTAATTTTGGGGATTTTGTTTTGTTTGTTGTTCTTTTTCCAGTTGTTTTAGGTATAAAGTTATTTTGTTTATTCAACGTTTTTCTTGTTTATTGAGGTAGGATTGTATTGCTATAAACTTCCCTCTTAGAACTCCTTTTGCTGAATCCCATAGGTTTTGAGTTGTTATGTTTTCATTGTCATTTGTTTCTAGATTTTTTTTTGATTTCCCTTTTGATTTCTTCAGTAACCTGTTGGTTATTCAGAAATGTGTTGTTTAATCTCCGTGTTTTTTTTTTTTTTTCTTACAGTTTTGTTTTTTTATTCTTGTAATTGATATCTGGTCTCATAGCATTGTGGTTGGAAAAGATGCTTGACATGATTTCCATTTTCTTAAATTTACTGAGGTTTGATTTGTGACCCAAGATGTGCTCTATCCTGGAGAATGTTCCATGTGCACTTGAGAAGAAAGTGTATTCTTCTGCATTTGGATGGACTGTCCTGAAGACATTGAGATCCATCTCATCTAATGTGTCATTTAAGACTTGTGTTTCCTTATTAATTTTCTGTTTTGATGATCTGCCCATTGGTGTAAGTGGGGTGTTAAAGTCTCCTACTATTATTGTGTTGCTGTCAATTTCTCCTTTTATGTCTTTTAGTGTTTGTCTTATGTATCGAGGTGCTCCTATGTTGGGTGCATAGACATTTACAACTGTTATGTCTTCCTCTCGGATTGATCACTTGACCATTATGTAGTGTCCTTCCTTATCTCTTGTAATCGTCTTCATTTTAAGGTCTATTTTGTCTAATGTGAGGCTGGCTACTACAGCTTTCTTTTGTTTCCCATTTGCACAGAATATATTTTTCCATCCTCTCACTTTCAGCCCATATGTGTCTTTAGGTCTAAGTGGGTTTCTTGTAGACAGCATATAAATGGGTCTTGTTTTTGTATCCATTCAGCCAGTCTGTGTCTTTTGGTTGGCACATTTAATGTGTTTACACTTAAATTAATTATTGATATATATGCTCCTGTTGCAATTTTCTTAATTGTTTGGGGTTGATTTTGTATATGTTTTTTCTTCTCTCGTATTTCTTGACTATATAAGTCCATTTAACATTTGTTGTAAAGCTGGTTTGATGGTACTGAATTCTCTTAACTTTTGCTTGTCTGAAAAGATTTTTATTTCTCTAATAATTTTGAATCCTTGCTGGGTACAGTAATCTTGGTTGTAGATTTTTCCCTTTCAGTACTTTAAATATATCCTGCTATTCCCTTCTAGCCTGCAAAGTTTCTGCTGAAAGATCAACTGTTAAGTGTATGGGGTTTCCCTGTATGTTATTTGTTGCTTCTCCATTGCTGCTTTTAATATTCTTTCTTCACGTTTAGTCTTTGTTAGTTTGATTAGTATGTGTCTTGTTGTATTTTCCTCCTTGAGTTTATTCTGTATGGGACTCTTTGTACTTCTTGGACTTGATTATTTCCTTTTCCATGTTGGGGAAATTTTCAACCATAATCTCTTCAAAATTTTTCTCATACCCTTTCTTTTTCTCTTCTTCATCTGGGACCCCTATAATTCGAATGTTGATGTGTTTGAGATTGTCCCAGAGGTCTCTGAGACTATGCTCAGCTGTTTTCATCCTTTTGACTTTATTTTATGCTTCAGAAGTTATTTCAACCATTTTATCTTCCAGCTCATTGATTCATTCTTCTGCTTCAGATATTCTGCTATTGATTCCTTCTAGAGTATTTTTAATTTCAGTAATTATGTTGTTTGTCTCTGTATGTTTTTTCTTTAATTTTTCTAGGTCTTTGTTAATTGATTCTTGTATTTTCTGCATTTTGTTTTCAAGGTTTTTGATAATCTTTACTATCATTATTCTGAATTCTTTTTCAGGTAGTTTGCCTATTTCCTCTTCATTTATTTGGACTTCTGTGTTTCTTGTTTATTTCTTCATTTGTGTAGTATTTCACTGACTTTTCATTATTTATTTATTTTAACTTATTGTGTTTGAGGTCTCCTTTTCCCAGGCTTCAAGGTTGAATTCTTTTTTCCTTTTGGTTTCTGCCCTCCTAAGGTTGGTCCAGTGGTTTTTGTAAACTTCTTATAGGGTGGGATTTGTGCTGAGTATTTGCTTGTTTGTTTTGTTTTTCCTCTGATGGATAAGGCTGAGTGAGGTGGTAATCCTGTCTGCTGATGATTGGGTTTGTATTTTTGTTTTGTTTGTTGTTTAACACACCTGCACAGGATGCTACTGGTGGTTGGATGATGCTGGGTCTTGTATTCAAGTGGTTTAATTTGTGTGAGTTCTTACTATTTGATACTCCCTAGGGTTAGTTCTCTGGTAGTCTAGGGTCTTAGACTCAATGCTCCCACTCCAAAGGCTCAGGGCTTCATCTTGAGTTCTGTGTGGTTCTATATATTCTTTTCCACTGGTCAGGTACTCCTGTCTGCTCTCAGCTGGTGTTCTGCATGCACTTCTCTCTGTTTTAATTCATTACATTTGTAGTGGCATTGTTATGGTGCAATAGATAAGTAATACATGTGGTCTGGATAAAAGAGCAATTATTATTGACTTACTAAGGTCAAATTTCATACAACTTGTTGATGTAACATACATTTGTCATAGTGTGATCATTTGCATATACTGAATTTCTTTTTTGCAGAAACAGACACAGTTTACTTATCTATCTTGTTATTACATGAGGTAAGAACTAAATCTTATACTTTCCATAATTAGTTTATAACTGGATCCTTATAAAGTACAGAAATATAAAAAGTCTACATTAATTTTCTCTTAGCTTTAACATTATAAAAAATACCATTTCTCATTACAAACTCTAAAAATAAAATATTTTATGCATATTTTTGTACAATCAGGATGAAAATAATTAATACTAAGAAAAAGATATTGGCATAGTTTCAGAAGGAATTTAAATTGTATGTCCACCACTAAAAACATTTAAATTTCTATTTGTTAGTAAATGTTTAAAACAGATTTACTTCTAGACAAAATATCTCATTAATCTTTGTCTTAATTGTGTCAACATGCTTCTTTTTATCAGAATCAAAACATACTATAAAAATGAAGTTTTCTCCTGGCTAGGATTAAAAGAACCTTTATAATAATGGACATTAGATCACAAAATTTCAACTCTTCTATTTATTGCCAGACAGAGGCCATTTTATTTTTGTTTTATGCCCTAGAAAGTACCAGTTACATGATGGGGCAAATTATATGTTCCCTTTCGAGTCACATATAACTTGAACATAAAATGTAGTACATGTGCATGCTTAGTCACTCAGTCCTGTCTGACGTTTTGCAACCTTGTGGACTGTACCCCACCAAGCTAATATGGAAAGTAGAAGTTGGTGTAAATCAGGATGCATAAAATCAGATGTCAGAAAAGATAAGAAAATAACAATATTGAATGAAATGGACATAAATTAAGGGGGAAAAGATGGGAACCTGAAATTCAAGAATTCTATTTTTTAAAACTAGATTTACTGCCAACATAATTGAGACAAAGCCCTCTAACACTTGAAACAGCTAGGGCTCAAAAGTGAAAACATACAGCTTTACTGATGAAGCCTAAGAGTCAAAAGAGCAACTGGATTCCTGTTCCTCAGAAAATGGTTGTTGAGAGGATGCCTAAGGAAATGGTTATATCTTAGACAGGCATACAAGTTGACCCTGGAGAGATTAATGGTTTTACATTTTTGAAATGTCTTAAGGAAGGGCTTTCAGTAAAAGGTTTTTTTTTGTTTGTTTGTTTGTTTTTACCAAGCTTGAGCTGAATCAGGCTTCATATCCACATGTCCTGACATTTTCCTGTTGAGAACACTGGGTACTATTTTTTCCTCAAGTGCAACACTTTGGTGATAGTTTACGTCAGGTTTCTTTCCTTTTTCTTTTTTTTTTTTCTTTTCTTTTCTTTTTTAACTTTACAATATTGTATTGGTTTTGCCATATATCAACATGAATCCGCCACAGGTATACCTGTGTTCCCCATCCTGAACCCTCCTCCCTCCTCCCTCCCCATACCATCCCTCTGGGTCTTCCCAGTGCACCAGCCCCAAGCATCCAGTATCGTGCATCGAACCTGGACTGGAGACTCGTTTCATACATGATATTATACATGTTTCAATGCCATTCTTCCAAATCATCCCACCCTCTCCCTCTCCCACAGAGTCCAAGAGACTGTTCTATACATCAGTGTCTCTTTTGCTGTCTTGTATACAGGGTTATTGTTACCATCTTTCTAAATTCCATATATATGTGTTAGTATACTGTATTGGTGTTTTTCTTTCTGGCTTACTTCATTCTGTATAATAGGCTCCAGTTTCATCCACCTCATTAGAACAGATTCAAATGTATTCTTTTTAATGGCTGAGTAATACTCCATTGTGTATATGTACCACAGCTTTCTTATCCATTCATCTGCTGATGGACATCGAACAAGACAAGGGTGCCCACTTTCACCATTACTATTCAACATAGTTTTGGAAGTTTTGGCCACAGCAATCAGAGCAGAAAAAGAAATAAAAAGAATCCAAATTGGAAAAGAAGTAAAACTCTTTTCTTTTTCTTTTTGCCACTCTATACAACATGTGGTATCTTAGTTGCCAGACCACAGACTGAACCCCTGCCAACCATAGTGGAAGCACAGAGTCTTAACCACTGGACCAGATCACCAGGGAAGGATTTCTTTCCTTGTATTGTACAGTTCTGTGGTTTGGACAGAGGTAAAAAGTCATATATTCACCATTATATTTTCATACAGAATATTTTCAATGACTGAAAATCTGTTCCTCATTCGTCTATCCCCCTTGTTGATGCTGTTCAGTCGCTAAGTCATGTCCTATTCTTTGCAACCCCATGGACTGCAGCACAACAGGCTTCCCTGTCCTCTAATATCTCCTGAAGTTTGTTCAAATTCAGTCCACTGAGTCGGTGATTCTATCTAACCATCTTATCTTCTGTCACCCTCTTCTCTTTTTGCCTTCAATCTTTCCCGGCATCAGGATCTTTTCCAATGAGTCAGTTCTTTGCATCAGGTAGCCAAAGTATTGGAGCTTCAGTATTGAACTTCAGCTTCATTTGAGACACAGTGATTCCAATGAATATTTAGGGTTGATTTCCTTTAGATTTGATGGTTTGATCTTGCAGTTCCAGGGACTCTCGAGTCTTCTCCAGCACCATAATTCAAAAGCATCAATTCTTAAGCACTCAGCCTTCTTTATGGTCCAACTCTCAACATCTGTATATGACTACTGGAAAAAGCATAGCTTTGACTATGTGGACCTTTGTCAGAAAAGTGATTTCTTTGTTTTTTAATGCACTAATTTCCTTCCAGGGAGCAAGCATCTTTTAAATTCATGGCTGCAGCCACCATTTGCAGTGATTTTGGAGCCCAGGAAAATAAAATATGCCACTGTTTCCACTTTTTCCACCCACTTGCAGTGAAGTGATGGGACTGGATGACATGATCTTATTTTTTTTAATGTTGAATTTTAAGCCAGTTTTTTCACTCTCCTCCTTCATCCTCATAAAGAGGCTCTTTAGTTCTTCTTCAATTTCTGTCATTAGTACAGTATCATCTGTACATCTGAGGTTCTTGATATTTCTCCCAACAATCTTCATTCCAGCTAGTGATTCATCCAGCCTAGAATTTTACATGATGTACTCTGCAAATAAGCTAAATAAGCAGAGTGACAATACATATCCTTGACAGACTCCTTTCCCAATTTTAAACTGGTCCATTGTTTCATGTCCAGTTCTAACTATTGCTTTTTAGTCCATATACAGATTTCTAAGGAGGCAGGTAAGGTGGTCTCATCTCTTTAAGAATTTTTCCACACTTAGTTTTGATCTACACAATCAGAGGCTTTAGTGTAGTCAATGAAGCAGAGTAGATGTTTTTTTGGAACTCCCTTGTTTTTTCCAGAATTCAACAAATGTTGGCTATTTGATTTCTGTTTCCTCTGACTCTTCAAAAACCAGCTTATACATCTGAAAATTCTTGGTTCACAGATTCCTTAAGACTTGCTTGAAAGATTTTGAGCATTACCCTGCTAGCATATGAAATGAGTGCAATCATATGGTAGTTTGAACAGTCTTTGGCATTGCCCTTCTTTGGGATTAGAATGAAAACTGACATTTTCCAGTCCTGAGACCAATGCTATGTATTCCAAACTTGCTCACAGGTTGAGCACAGCACTTTAGTAACATCATCTTTTAAGATTTGAAATAGCTCAGTTGGAATTCCATCACCTCTACTGCCTTTGTTCATAGTAATGCTTCCTAAGGCCCACTAGACTTCACACTCCAGAATGCCTGGCTCTAGATGAGTAACTGAACCAGGCGGGCTATTATTCATGGGGCTTTAGAGTCAGACACAACTGAGCAAACATGCATCCTTTAAGATAACTGCACCAGAAACTGGCTTAATTTGGAAAATATAGATTATAATAAATCTCTCAATTAAACATATTAAAAAATCTGAATAATGACAATACTAAAATAACAGAATGTATAGTTTCCAAATGTTAGTTCCAAATTTTACAGTAAAAATATAGATAAAACAATTATTCTACAATTTAAAATTTACTTTTATTGTTAGTATCAAGAAGTGACAATAAAAGTAAATGTTATATGTGTTACATAAAGCTCCTAATTATTTTAAATGCTGTGCAGTTTAGGATATAAAAGTGTTTGTAAATAGATGCTATAAAATTTCACTGGGATTCAATCTGGCTCTATTGCTTTCTTTCTACTGAGAGACAAATTAATTTATTTTGACATGTTTGAATTCAATATATTTGCAAATCAGTAGCAATTAAGGAACTGTTTTTATATCTTCTATAAGGGAATTTAATGAAAATAGGAAGAAAAAAAATACCCACCAGAACTCCTATTATTTGTAACCTTGGAGTAATTGTATCAGGGTAATCTAATGTTACATATTTAACTGAGAAAAACAGTTTAAAAAAACATGAATCAAGAGAGAGATTGTAAAGTTAAAAAATAAAATTAAATTAAAAAAAAAAAAACAAAAAACAGAGAGAGAGAGAGATGCCAGCTATCCCAGAGTTCTTAGGATGGACTGTAGATAAGAAAATGGATAAAAGACCAGTGGTTAGAAGTTGTTTTTTAAATCTTTTCTGAAAGGTGATTTCTATTGTTAGGAGTTCTGCTTCTATTCAGATCCACAAAGTGTTCCCATTTGGAAGACAAGAAAACTGAGGTCCTGAGTAGTAAATACTTTCATTTATAAAAGGCCCCCAGGGGATTCAGATAGGAATGGCTTGAATATCATGTCTTTGGGGTGAAAGGGGACTTTGTCTCTGCCACCTTCCTCTTTCTTTTTCTTCCCACACTCTACTCATCAGGCTTCAGTCTTAGTCCTACAGCAATGAATGTCATTTCATGGACTAGAATTAAGCTGAGAAAACTCTCCTTTGATTCTAATAACTCTGAGATTAAATTCTGACTCTCATATTTACTAGTTACATGACCCTGGAGAAATTTTTACTTTCTCTAATCTTAGTTTTTGTCTAGGAAATGGGGAAATTAATTAGATCAGAAGATTATTGAGTTTACTAAAGGATATAATATGTACAAAAATTTTTCCTCACACTTTGCACATAATAGGTACTCCATAAATTATAGACATTGCTAGTACATTATTTTATAAGCTACGCTTCTGAAAGTTTACTTTCAATATTGTAATGATATATAGCTTTCTCTCATATACAGTAGAAACAATAAAAATAAAATTAGAATATGTGTAATTATTAAATCTATCTTGGCTAATATTGTTCACTTTAGTTCAGTTGCTTAGTCCTGTCCAGCTCTTTGTGACCCCATGAACCACAGCACACCAGGCCCCCCTGTCCATCACCAACTGCCAGAGTTCACCCAAACCCATGTTCATTGAGTCGGTGATATCATCCAGCCATCTCATCCTCAGTTGTCCCCTTCTCCTCCTGCCCTCAATCTTTCCCAGCATCAGGGTCTTTTCAAATGAGTTGGCTCTTCGCATCAGGGGGCCAAAGTATAGGAGTTTCAGTCTCAACATCAGTCCCTCAAATGACTGGTTGGATCTCCTTGCAGTCCAAGGGACTCTCAAGTGTCTTCTCCAACACCACAGTTCAAAAGCATCAATTCTTCGGTGCTCAGCCTTCTTTATAGTCCAACTCTCACATCCATACATGACCACACGACTAGATGGACCTTTGTTGGCAAAGTAATGTCTCTGCTTTTGAATATGCTGTCTAGGTTGGTCATAACTTTCCTTCCAAGGAACAAGCGTCTTAATTTCATGGCTGCAGTCACCATCTGCAGTGATTTTGGAGCCCCAAAATATAAAGTCTGACACTATTTCCACTGTTTCCCCATCTATTTCCCATGAAGTGGTGGGACCAGATGCCATGATCTTCATTTTCTGAATGTTGAGCTTTAAGCCAACTTTTTCACTCTCCTCTTTCACTTTCATCTGGGGGCTCTTTAGTTCTTTTCCACTTTCTGCCATAAGGGTGGTGTCATCTGCATATCTGAGGTTATTAATATTTCTCCTGGTAATCTTGAATCCAGCTTGTTCTTCCTCTAGCCCAGCGTTTTTCATGATGTACTCTGCATATAAGTTAAATAAGTTTAATTACCCCTTGAGGTCCAGGCCTGGATCCAGACCTGCCACCCCGAGAGCGGTGAGGAGGCAGTGGCCCTGGTGGAGGATTGGCACTGAGAGTCCCAGGCCGTGGGGCAGCGGGTGAGGCAAAGAGCCTGTTCTCCATGGAGCAGGCCTTGGAGGTAGTGGGGCTGCTGCCAGGTGGATAATTGCCAAAACCATAGTAGTAATGTTATCATTTGTCTAACTCAATGAAACTAATCCATGCCTTGTGGGGCCACCCAAGATGGATGGGTCATGGAGGAGAGATCTGATAGAATGTGGTCCACTGGAGAAGGGAATGGAAACCACTTCAGAATTCTTGCCTTTAGAACCCCATTAACAGTATGAAAAGGCCAAAAGATAGGACACTGGAAGATGAACTCCCCGGGTCGGAAGGTGCCCAATATGCTACTGGAAATCACTGGAGAAATAACTCCAGAAAGAATGAAGGGATGGAGCCAAAGCAAAAACAACACCCAGTTGTGAATGGGACTGGTGGCTGAAGCAGGGTTTGATGCTGTAAAGAGCAATATTGCATAGGAACCTGGAATGTTAGGTCCATGAATCAAGACAAATTGGAAGTGATCAAACAGGAGATGGAAGAGTGAACGTCAGCCTTCTAGGAATCAGCGAAATAAGATGGACTGGAATGGATGAATTTAACTCAGATGACCATTATATCTACTACTGCGGGCAGGAATCCCTTAGAAGAAATGGAGTAGCCATCATAGTCAACAGAAGAGTCGGAAATGCAGTACTTGAATGCAAT
>NW_011494944.1:2825976-2866581 GCF_000754665.1 Bison bison bison | reverse complement strand
AATCTCAAAAATGACAGAATGATCTCTGTTTGTTTCCAAGGCAAGTCATTCAATATCATGGTAATCCAAGTCTATGCCCTGACCAGTAAGGCTGAAGAACCTGAAGTTGAAGTTCTATGAAGACCTACAAAACATTCTAGAACTAACACCCCAAAAAAGATGTCCTTTTCATTATAGGGGACTGGAATGCAAAAGTAGGAGGTCAAGAAACACCTGGAGTAACAGGCAAATTTGGCCTTGGTATATGGAATGAAACAGGGCAAAGGCTAATAGAGTTTTTCCAAGAGAATGCACTGGTTATAGCAAACACCCTCTTCCAACAACACAAGAGAAGACTCTACACTGGACATCACCAGATGGTCAACACCGAAATCAGATTGATTATATTCTTTGCAGCCAAAGATGGAGAGGCTCTATACAGTCAACAAAAACAAGACCAGGAGCTGACTGTGGCTCAGATCATGAACTCCTTATTGCCTAATTCAGACTGAAATTGAAGAAAGTGGAGAAAACCAGTAGACCATTCAGGTATGACCTAAATCAAATCCCTTAAGACTATACAGTGGAAGTGAAAAATAGATTTAAGGGCTAATATTGTACGTGATGTTTTATGCATTCTGATTTTCCCTTTTAAGTTCTCAGTCACACACCAATTTTACATCTAAAATGGGATAGTATTTTTCTTTTTACTATTTTTACAGCTTTAAATTCATAGACATTTTGGAGTCATTCAAAAACAACTAGTATAGGGTGGGATTGGTATAAGCTGCCTATGAAACTTAAAAACAATGACAATAAAATCAATTAACTTGTGAATAATGTATAAAATATGTGTAATATTATTCACAGTCTGTATGCATAGACTTTTATTCATTCATTCAATAAGTATTTATTGAACATGTACTATGTGCCTGACACTCACTAGGCAATAAAATCACAAAGGAGGGTAGAGGAAGTGAATTATGCAGTCATTGAGCTTATAGCTTCACAAACAGACAACTGTCTAAACAGTTATAGCTAAATGTAGTAGACACATTAATATCAGATACCTAGTTATAAATTTAGTGGAAAACAAAGCATGCACCACTTATATTTTATATTCCCCACATTCCTACAAAGTTACTGTAAGTAAAATCAGGGGTCTGTGTGGTTTGATGAAATGACTAGACCAGGAATATTCATTTCTGGCTAATTGATTTACTTATTAAAAATAGGTCATAATATATTTATATACTTAGTAATGACCTCTGAGAAAATAGTTTTGCATTTTGGCTTATTTACCTCCATAAGAATTTTTCCTTTTCCCTTTACAGAGGAAATTATACATTTGGACTTTCATAAAAGTGTGACAGTATAGTTTTGAAATTTTAGAAGGGCATGACAGTAAACATTTGAAGCATTCTCTAATGCTTTTACTTTCTGTTGATTCCACTAGACTCTATGCCATTAGGTATATATGAAATTGTCATATAAAGATGAGAAATCACCATAGAATCTTGAAATATATTAGTGTAGTCAGGCACATAACATCAAAAAAGAGGAAAAGTTACTTTTCTAGAATGTTTAATATTTCAATTCAAATTCTTCATTTAACAGCCTGCAATGCAGAAGACCCCAACTTGATTCCTGGGTTGGGAAGATCCTCTGCAGAATGGATAGGCTGCCCACTCCAGTACTCTTGGGCTTCCCTAATGGCTCAACAAGTAAAGAAGCCACCTGCAATGTGGGAGACCTGGGTATGATTCCTGGATTGAAAAGATCCCCTGGAGAAGGGAAAGGCTACCCACTCCAGTATTCTGGCCTGGAGAATTCCATGGACTGTATGCAATTCAGTGAGGTCCCTGAAATCCATGGGATCCAAAATAAACACGACTAAGTGACTCACTTTTACTTCATTCTCTACGTTTAACAGTTGAATGAATGTATTATCTCAAAAGTAACAGTAAAAGTAGACGTTCAAATTCTGCTAGAATTTCTAAGAAAGGAAGAGATAATAAGTCATTTTTCATTGTGTCAGTCATACCCTAGAAAGATAGTAAACATTTATAATCACGCCATCCAGGTAGGAAGATATATAGTCAGTATTTAGTACCATAAGATACATAAATTCATCATTATTTTAGGAAGTCAGGATATTTCATTTCCATTTAAAACTTTTGCCAAGGAAATTGCAATTAATACATTAATTCTACATTTAGTTTTTATCATGATGCATTTGTATATATGCAAATATGTATAATATTATTCAGTCAAAAAAAAAGAAGAGAATCCTGCCATTGTGACAACATGGACAGATCATGAGAGCCTATGCTAAGTGAAATAGGTCAATGAAGGCAAATACTGTCTGATCTCATAAATATGTGAAATCTAAATAAAAAAAGGAAACTCACAGAAACAGAGAACAAGTTGATGGCTGCCAGAAATAGGAGGAGGGGGGTAGGTGGTGAGGAAACCAGGTAAAGGCAGTCAAAAAGTACAAGCTTCTATTTAAAAGACAAGCAAGTTCTGGGAAAGAATGTACAGCATGCCAACTACAGTTAAAAATACTATATTGTATGCTTGA
Organism: Bison bison bison; assembly: GCF_000754665.1. Taxonomy (NCBI): domain Eukaryota; kingdom Metazoa; phylum Chordata; class Mammalia; order Artiodactyla; family Bovidae; genus Bison; species Bison bison. The sequence goes on along the minus strand of NW_011494944.1, from coordinate 2,864,018 downwards.
TTGCTAAACGAGTAGATATTAAAAGTCTTCATCATGAGAACAAAATTAACTATCTGAGGTGATGAATGTTAACTAAATTTATCTTAGTAATTATTTTGTAATACATAAATTTTCAAATTATTGTCTTGCACAGTTTTAAATGAATACAATGTTGCATGTCAATTATATCTCAATAAAGCTGGAAAAATAGTTATAGTTAGATATCTCCTACCCAGTTTTTTTAAATCTATATGGCATCCCTAGTTATTAAATTTTGAAAGAAGTTTAAAAAGCCTGAGAGGTTGTTCTGACAAACCAGACTTAGCATCAACATTTCCCCTTAAATAGGGTAATTTATTATTTAGAATCCATTAGATAAAAATTTAAATGTCCATTTTCTAGAAACTGATTTATAAGGCTTACTATGTCTGATTGGCAATTTTATTTTCCTCTCTTTTTTGTATAATGCCATACATTGAGAAATGAAAATATAGAAATAAAATAATCATGTAAACACCTCTGACTCCTGGAATATTTTTTTTAGTTTGAGATGTAAATGTTATAAAAGTAGAAATAATGCACAATAGCATTTTTAAGACATTTTTTAAATGTTAATTTGTTTACCTTTATTTTGATGTGGACAATTTTTAAAGTCTTTACTGACTTTAATATTATAATATTGCCTCCATTTTCTATGTTTCGTTTTCTTTGCGATTCAAAGTCCAGCATACACCGTAGAAAGTACATGCTTACCAGGTTTTCAATGTCTTCCCAATACTCATGGGACAAAACTCAAATCTTTAATATGTCCCAAATTTCTGCCTCATCTTACAGTAGCTTATTTTCATTCTTTCTTCCTCAGCCATACAGACCTTCTTTAAATCTTGGAATGTGTTTTCTTCTTTTTCAATGTAGAAGTTTTATAGAACTAATTTCTTTTTAACTCCTGACCCCATTATATTCCTTCACCTACAAGTCTAATTATTACTTATTTATATCTCAACTCCTGTTTTTTCAAAAAAAAATTTCCTCTGATATCCCCTATTGCTGCATTGTATAACTTGTTTTATGTGCTCATAAAACTATGTTCCTTTCTTCAATGTTACCTATAAATTTGTATTTATAATCTGTTTCTTATGATAATTTTTGTCTACTACTCATAAGATCTCTGAGGGGATGAATCATGTATACTTTGTTCAGTGTTACTGTTTCTACTGCAGTTATGTGTTCAATCAACATCCACCGATGAGATGAGAAAAGGAAGTAATGCAACTTGAATACAGCAATCATTTTACATCATTTTAAACATTTTCAATGTTTGTGCTTTCCTATGAATTTTTAGAGAGAGCATCAGTTCCCTATTAACTGTTCTGTTTTATACTCTGTGCATAGCATTCTGCTGACATTTTTAAAAATCATTAAATTAGTGTACAACTATACTGGGTGAACTAACAAAATTTAAAGTAAAATAGCTTTGATTTTTCTGCTTCATCTTTTTCATCCTACTCTGAACTGAAATTCACAGCTCAAAGAACATAATGAGAACTTCTGTAAAAAGACAAGTAAACTATACCATCAGTGAGATAGAACTAGGCTTCACAAACAATTCTGTAAGGGACCTGGACATCTTTAAACTTGACTCTAAACTCTGGGACTACATCTATATGACAATCGTTGAAGGAGTTATTTCATTTATAAAGATGATTATAAGATGATAATAAGAATAACAACTGCTTTCTTAAGCATGTTTTCCGAACCTAGTAGTTTATAAAGTTCTTTATCTCATATATAAAGTAATTATTGGATCCTGGCTGCAGTCCATGGGGTCGCGAAGAGTCGGACATGACTGAGCGACTTCACTTTCACTTTTCACTTTCATGCTTTGGAGAAGGAAATGGCAACCCACTTCAGTGTTCTTGCCTTGAGAATCACAGGGATGGGGGAGCCTGGTGGGCTGCTGTATATGGGGTCGCACAGAGTCGGACACGACTGAAGCGACTTAGCAGCAGCAGCAGCAGGGAGCTTAGACAACTTGCCCAAATTCAATGAACAGATGATGAGTGTCGCAGCCAGGATTTAAACCTTAAGACCCCATTAATTATGTTATTTTGCTTCTAAAAAAGTTTACATTTACTATCAACAAAATGAAAGTAAATTACCACATTATATGTTGTACTTGAACCAAAATTTCTCATAGGCAGAAATGCAACAAAAGAAGAGAATATATAATAACTCTTTTTATAGAAGAGCTTGCTTTAAATTCGAAACAGTGTATTTAAAATGAACTGTTAGAACTTGAGTCCTTTGTTGTTGGAAGACTTGCTTCACTCTGCTGTATGAGCAAATGTCAAACTATACATAACCTTGAAAATGTGAAGGAGAAATTGAATTCCATGTGGATACAGAGAAAGCCTGTGAAACCTGAAATGAAGGATTGTCAGAGTTACTCTTTCAATAGTTAAAGAGGCAAAATCTATTATCTTTGAGGCAAGATATTGGTAGTGCCATAAAAAGACAGGAAAGGTTATCTTCAAGTAAAGTCAGCTCTTATATTGAACGATAAATCTAAATTAAAATAGAAAACAACATTAGTAATTAAATGATGCTCTCTGAATGTCAGTTTACTTTATATTTTTAGTTTTCATGTAGAGTTCTTTTTTATTCTTTGAAGTCAAGATCAATAGTTTTCCCTAAACTACTGTATTTATTGATTAAAAACCTTTTTTCAAAATTCCCAAGTCCAAATTTGTATGGTTTATATAAGAATAATGGCAATGTTCCTCGATATATGGTAATTTTAATTCTCTTGAATAATAAAATAACTAGAACTGCTCACTCACCATTTCCTTGACCATTATGATAACATTGTTTTCATTCTTCATAGTATATAAATATGGATTTCTGGATTTTAAATTATGCTTTTTCTCTATTTTTGTATATTAGGAAATAGACTTTATTTTTTAGAGTTCTTTATAAAATCTACTCTGTCTTTATTCAATATAAAACCATTTGAGGAACTTATCTTGGAAAAAATAGTACAAAATGTTTTTTATTTTATTTATTATAAGATTAATTCACATTAATCTGCAAAGTATTAATTTTTACTTTAATAGGAAAACTAATATGATTATGTTCTTCCTTCAAGGGGTTTTAATTTGTTCAAGAGGTTAATAAAAAGACCTTAGGAATATTTGCCCCTTCTGTTTTATATATATACAAATATAAATTTTAAGTTTCTATTTTGTGTAAATTACATTTTAATATACATAAATCCCTAAAAATTAATATAATAAATATGACATTAAATCATGCAAAGTTTAATAGTCAATGTTGATACACTTCCATTTTAAATAAATATCAAAATATGTCTATATGGGTAACATTTTTTCAGAAAATTTGTAAACAATTGTCTTTGGTAAAATCGTTGATAAGTTGTATAGGATACTGCATTTCCCATTCAAAATCAATATTCACATTTAGACTCTATGATCTTTCCAGACATGTTGACCTTTCCATGATATTTACCTCTAAGACTCATGACAAGTGAATCCCAGTGTGCTTAAGTCTTAGTTTATCGTCTTGAGAAGGCCAAATGCCATTCTGCTAAAAGCTAACTCACTTGACCTACAGGAGTCAATCTAGTCTCAAGTAATGCTATGTGTCTAAACTACTATTGGGATTTTGATATTTCTGTTTGGATTAAATGAAAGATGTATAAAATGTGTTTTCTGACTATGACAGTAAAAGTATTTTCCAGAAGATCCAAGTAATAATTGGCTGAAAACCTCTTATCAGTTATGCACACATGTGGTAGCAATGAGAGTGCCTCATAGAGCTCTGACTATAGGAAGCACACTTAACCAAGGTTCTAGTTGCTGTGCTCCGCTGTATTTGTTGTTGTTCAGTCACTAAGTTATGTCTGACTCTTTGTGACCCCATGGACTGCAGCACATCAGGCTGCCCTGTCCTTCACTATAACTGAAGTAGCTCAACTTCATGACCACTGAGTCGAAGATGCCATCTAACCATCTCATCCTCTGTTCCTCCCTTCTCCTCTTGCCTCAATCTTTCCCAGCATCAGGGTCTTGTCTATTGAGTCAGCCCTTCGCATCAGATGGCCAAAGTATTGGAACTTCAGCAATACTCCTTCCAATTAATATTCAGGGTTGATTTCCTTTAGGATTGACTGGTTTGATCTTCCTGCCCAAGGGACTCTCAAGTCTTCTCCAGCACCACAATTGAGAGCATCAATTCTTCAGTGCTCAGACTTTTTTATTGGCTAACTTAAATCTGTTAATGTTGATGGGAAAAACCAGAGCTTTGACTATGTGGACCTTTGTCAGCAAAGGGATATCTTTGCTTTTTAAATATGTAGCCTATGTTTGTCATATTTTTTCTGTTTATAAAAAGATCATTTTCCTAAGATCTGCTTATAGATAATGATAAAGAAAAGCAGAGATGTTAAGGCAATTCCCTTCCTGGTTTGACTCCCCAGATACCATGTAGAAACTTACTAAAATGATACATTAGTCACTCAAATAACACAGTAGGCTAGCATGTTTATTTATGAGCTTTTCTCCTTGTTCTTCACTTGAGGTCAGAATGTATGTGCTTTATATGTTCTTCTAGCCTTACTCTGCTTCCTTCTCATTTCTCTCCCACAGATTTTTCCTCTAATAAAATACTTGATGTCTAATTGTTAGAAGACAAACCTGAATTAACACATGAGTTTAAAGGGATCAAAATTCTAAGGGAGTATTAGTATTTTGAAATATATAAATTAAATTCAAAGTGTTCATGAACATTTACAGAAAAAGTTCTAGAAATGAAGATGAAAAATTTTAAAGGATATTAATATAGAATTTAATATACACATTAAAGTATTCATATATTGACATATTAAAATGAAGATGAATAAATTGAATGCTTAATATACGTTAATTTATGTGGGGACAAAAAAAGAAAAAAGAAATCCCTGACTGTGATAGTTAACCATATTAAAACTAACAATGTAGAAGAGCTTGTCATATGAATTTATTTAACTAGTGTGAGAAACTGGAATTTATACTTCTATTAGTGCGGCAACTACATGGTTACTATCATTTTTTTCTGTGCCACATTAATGTCAGGCATTACCATGTACACAGAGTTCTCTTTCCCAATAAGTACTACCCTAATCAAGATACCTGCTCATAATTAAGAGAAGAGTATTTTTTGTCACACCTCTCCTTAAGGAAGAAGTTTAGCTCAGTTTTATTTGAACTGTAGCAAAACATGCCACCCCAAAATAGACTGCTTTGGTATATTGATTATTTGGGGCAGTAGGTACTTAGAAAATGGCAAATGCAGTGAGAAGCTTTTTTTGAGTTCCCTTATCTATTCTAAAGACAGATTTTCCAAAAGGAATTCAATCGTCATGAATTCTTTTCAAAGAGTTTCACTGACCAGGAAAGATTGAATCTTTTCACAGGAGGGGAGACTAGAATTGGATAGCACATCCAGGCAAACTCTGCCTGAACTATCATACATTCCACCTGTTCTAAGGGTCCCATTCACATTTCCTAAAATTATTTACTATCTCCCAAGTGGCCTGCACCTCCCTCCTCATTTCCTATTAAGATTATATTTAATCCAGAATTCTAAAGCTACCTCTTTGAATTATCCATCTTCCTGTGTATATCTCATGTATGCATGAGATACATGTATTTATAAACTTGTTTGTTTTTCTCTTGTTAATTTGTATTTTATGACAAGAATCTCAGTTAATAAGTCTGAAGTTTACAAGAAAAGATATTTTTCCTTCCCTATATAGTTACACTACTTGAAATGACTAAATTATAAAATTGATGAAAGTTCAGAAAAAAATGCATAAAAATAATTTAAAGGAATAAATATACTGATAATAACCTCAGCATGAAGAATAACTTCCCAGTATTCATAGCTATACAAGGATTGAAGAGGCAAATTTCTCACAAATGTAAGTTTCTTAGAGGAACCCAGTCAACTTTGTGGCAAGGATATTAGAGGAATCAAAAATTAAACTATTAGCCTGAATAAATGGTCTTTATGGTCGATTTCATTCATTTCATGGTATGACTTTGAGAATAGAATTTTTATGAGTATGATTAACCTATTTTTCTGTCTTCCAATGAAAATCAAATGGTGAAAAATGGTTTAAATTATATAAGACTGAATATGTTTTAGAGAAACTTAATTGTCTGAATGGTAATAACTCAAAATTTATGATTATTTGTGTAAAGTAGGGGCTAATAATCAGACTTATTCATTGGGAAAAAAAATGCAGCCAGCTGCATTATTTTGAGAAAGGAGGGTTGCTTCGACAGCCAAAGATAAAGACATGCCATTATCTATAAGAAATTTATTTCAAGGGAAGAAAAGAGGGAGAATAAAGAAGGATGATTTATAAATCAAATATAATCCAATAAAAATTAAAAAATAAAAACATATACAGGAAAAATGTAGGATGAACAAAGATAAGCAACTGTGGATAAGTAATTAAACAATGTGATGAGGCTAAAAAGAAGATACACTTATTTTATCAAAGTCTGTTTTGATACAAGTATATTATATTTCATTTCCCATTAAATTTTTTTTTTTTCCCCTAGTACAGGGAAGGCATCTCTCACACTGGGAGTTTTTAATTGCCTGTTTTCAGGGGGAAAAGGTGAGATTAGAATGCCCTTCTTGCATTTATTGATTGTTTTTTTTTTAAGTGCTTTCACCTCCAAATAAACCTATGTCAAATAGCATATTCTGCCATTCTTTAACTCTAACAAAAAGGATAATTAAGGATTAATCACATCGTTTAGCATCTCTGGAAATTTTGTGCATTCAGCTGAGGCAGTAATTGAACCTGAAAAAAAAAAAAAAATAACAGAGGGAAGGGGACATATGAAGTTTACACATTTCTGCCTTTATTTCTTTCTCCTTCCCTTTATTTCTCCCTTATTTCTCTTTTTCTTTCTTTGTTTCTTTCTTTCTCTCTCTCTCCCGCTTCCCCTCTCCCTCCCTCTTTCCCTCTTTTTCTTTCGTGAAGGGAAACTGTGTCGGTCTTCACAGCAATTAGAAATATTGTAAGCATTCTGACAAAGATTCTGGTTAACCATATAAAAAGAATATACTACAAAGAATAAAACACTCTCTCACAAATAGTAGTTTTAAGATGACAAACTGAAAAATATTGTAACATATAATTTTTAAAAAGCTTCTAAAATGATTAATATATTATGGGATTAATCATAACTAGCTAATATGACAATAAATCTAAATTTATTGCTCACATAACAGTTCATTGAGGGCTTCCTAAGCAGGCAGCTCTTCTCTAAGCTGAGTTTCAGAGACTTAGGTCCCTTTTATCTTGTATTTCTACAACTGTCAACATATGGATCCCAAAGTTCCTTGGGTATTGTTTCCATTTCACTCACCCAAGGAAAAAAGGTTAATTGAGGCCAAGAAATGGTGTAGACAATATTGTTCCATATTTTATTGGCCATAACTCAGTCACAGGGATCCACTAGAAAGTGAGGCTAGGGAAAGTGCTCTAGCTGTATACACAGGAGGGAGAGGAAAGGATTTAGGAAGCATCCAGGCACTTCTGCTATGCACTATTCCAAAACCTTTAAAAGAATGGAGAGATAATTGATGAAGAAAATAATTATCACCCTTAGGTTTCTTTTTAAAAATAGTTCATTCCACATTTTACATCAAATTTAAGCCTATGTAAAATATAAGTTCAAAAGAGAAGGGGGCCACAGAGGATAAGATGTTTGGATGGCATCATTGACTCAATGGACACGAGTCTGAGCAAATACCAGGATATAGTGAAGGACAGGAAAGCCTGGCATGCTGCAGTCCATGGGTTTGCAGAGGGTCAGACATGACTGAGGGACTGAACAACAACAATAAAATTTACATTTATTCATAATGCAGAATTTTCTATCAGTATTTGAAATGACGTTTGTATTATCCAGGTTTTCTGGCTTTATGACAGAAAACAAAGCAATCCTGTTTAGTATCTAAGTGCTATTAAGTCCATTACGGCAATTATACTGATTCTTGTATAGAATTTTCTTTGTAAACTGTAGGATGCAACAAGATTACCTAAATGCCTTTATGTGCCAGAATAATAAATGAACTTGATAGTCAAGGGCACTATTTGCAATTGTTAGAAATGTTCTTCTGGAAGGTCAAAGAATTCTTCCACATATACTAATGTGACTATTTTAATTTTAGCACCAAATAATTGGCTAGCTTTTCTTCTCAGTTAACAGCGTTATTAATGAAATCTATTTGCAGTTAGTAGTTCTATGCAGAGAAGATAAGAAATGGTAAATTATTCATTGGACAAAACATCCATATTTTTAAAAGTGACATTAAACAAAGACAGTTAAAAAAAAATTGTTGGAGCAATGCCCTGATGCAATCCATGATCTTGGCCTTAATTCACAATATTTTAGCTAAAAGAGTTAATGAGCACTATAATGGAGAGGTCTGGAGGGATATATCTATTACTAAGGAAGTGATTTCAAGTGAAAGCACAGGAAAAAAAAAAGAATAAAAGGACATCAATTTCTGAGTTTATTTAAAGGGAAGATGTTACACAGTATACTTTTTTCTTCTTTGGGGACTTTCAAAGAAAGACTAGATATGAGGTGAAAAGCTTTAGAGAACAAGAGTGGGACTTTTGTTGAGCTGAAGCTGAGGGATATCTGAACTGACCTAAAATACTAGATACAATTTTTGTAACCATTTGATCTAGGTAAGTGGAGAAATAACTCCGGAAAGAATGAAGGGATGGAGCCAAATCAAAAGCAACACCCAATTGTGGATGTGACTGGTGATAGAAGCAAGGTCCGATGCTGTAAAGAACAATATTGCATAGGAACCTGGAATGTCAGGTCCATGAATCAAGGCAAATTGGAAATGGTCAAACAGGAGATGCCAAGAGTAAACGTCAACATTCTAGGAATCAGAAAACTAAGATGGACTGGAATGGCTGAATTTAAAGAAGTGGAGTACCCATCATAGTCAACAAAAGAGTCAGAAATGCAGTACTTGGATGCAATCTCAAAAACGACAGAATGATCTGTTTGTTTCCAAGGCAAACCATTCAATATCACGGTAATCCAAGTCTATGCCCCAAAATGCTGAAGAAGCTGAAGTTGAACAGTTCTGTGAAGACCTACAAGACATTCTAGAACTAACACCCAAAAAGGATGTCCTTTTCATTATAGGGGACTGGAACGCAAAAGTAGGAACTCAAAAAAAAAAAAAAAAAAAGAAGGAACTCAAGAAACACCTAGAGTAACAGGCAAACTTGGCCTTGGAGTACAGAATGAAGCAGGTCAAAGGCTAACAGAGTTTTGCCAAGAGAATGCACTGGTCATAGCAAACACCCTCTTCCAACAACATAAGAGAAGACTCTACACATGGACATCACCAGATGGTCAAGACTGACATCAGATTGATTATATTCTTTGAAGCCAAAGATGGAGAAGCTCTATACAGTCAGCAAAGAAAAAAAAAAAAAGACCTGGAGCTGACTATGGCTCAAATCATGAACTCCTTATTGCCAAATTCAGATTGAAACTGAAGAAAGTGGAGAAAACCAGTAGGCCATTCAGATATGACCTAGATCAAATCCCTTATGACTATACAAGTGGAAGTTGGAAATAGATTTAAGGAGCTAGGTCTGACAGACGGAGTGCCTAATGAACTATGGACAGAGATTTGCGACATTGTACAGGAAACAGGAATCAAGACTATGCCCTAGAAAAAGAAACACAAAAAAAGCAAAATGGCTGTGTGAGGAGGTCATACAAATAGCTGTGAAAAGAAGGGAAGCGAAAAGCAAAGGAGAAAAGGAATGATATAAGCATCTGAATGCAGAGTTCCAAAGAATAGCAAGGAGAGATAAGAAAGCCTTCCTCAGTGATCAATGCAAAGAAAAAGAGGAAAACTTAGTATGGGAAAGACAAGAGATCTCTTCAAGAAAATTAGAGATACCAAGGGAACATTTCATGCAAAGATGGGCGCGATAAAGGATAGAAATGGTATGGACCTGACAGAAGCAGAAGATATTAAGAAGAGGTGGCAGGAATACACAGAAGAACTGTACAAAAAAGATCTTCATGACCAAGATAATCACGATGGTTTGATCACTCACCTAGAGCCAGACAACCTGGAATGTGAAGTCAAGTGGGACTTAGGAAGTATCACTATGAACAAAGCTAGTGGAGGTGATGGAATTCCAGTTGAACTATTTCAAATCCTGAAAGATGATGCTGTGAAAGTGTTGTACTCAATTTGTCAGCAAATTTGGAAAACTCAGCAGTGGCCACAGGACTGGAAAAGGTCCATTTTCATTCCAATCCCAAAGAAAGGCAATGCCAAAGAATGCTCAAACTATTGTACAATTGCATTCATCTCACGTGCTAGTAAAGTAATGCTCAAAATTCTCCAAGCCAGGTTTCAACAATATGTGAACCATGAACTTTCAGATGTTCAATCTGGTTTTAGAAAAGGCAGAGGAACAAAGATCAAATTGCCAACATCCACTGGATCATCAAAAAAGCTTGAGAGTTCCAGAAAAACATCTATTTCTGCTTTATTGACTATGCCAAAGACTTTGACTGTGTGGATCACAATAAACTGTGGAAAATTCTGAAAGAGTTGGGACTATCAGACCACCTGACCTGTCTGTTGAGAAACCTGATGCAGATCAGGAAGCAACAGTTAGAACTGGACATGGAACAACAGACTGGTTTCAAATAGGAAAAGGAGTACATCAAGGCTGCATATTGTCACCATGATAATTTAACTTATATACCAAGTACATCATGAGAAATGCTGGGCTGGAGGAAGCACAAGCTGGAATCAGGAATGCCAGGAGAAATATCAGTAACCTCAGATATGCAGATGATACCACCCTTATGGCAGAAAGTGAAGAAGAACTAAAGAGCCTATTGATGAAAGTGAAAGAGGAGAGTGAAAACGTTTGCTTAAAGTTCAACTTTCAGAAAACTAAGATCATGGCATCCAGTCCCATCACTTCCTGGCAAATAAATGGGGAAACAGTGAAAACAGTGTCAGACTTTATTTTTCTGGGCTCCAATATCACTGCAGATGGTGATTGCAGCCATGAAATTAAAAGACACTTACTCCTTGTAAGGAAAGTTATAACAATCTAGACAGTATATTGAAAAGCAGAGACATTACTTTGCCAACAAATGTCCGTTTAGTCAAGGCTATGGTTTTTCCAGTGGTCATGTATGGATGTGAGAGTTGGACTGTGAAGAAAGCTGAGCACCGAAGAACTGATGTTTTTGAACTGTGGTGTTAGAGAAGACTCTTGAGAGTCCCTTCGACTGCAAGGAGGTCCAACCAGTTCATCCTAAAGGAGATCAGTCCTGGGTGTTTATTGGAAGGACTGATATTGAAGCTGAAACTGTCCACCTGATGTGAAGAACCGACTCAATTGAAAATACCCTGATGCTGGGAAAGATTGAAGGTGGGAGGAGAAGGGGATGGCAGAGAATGAGATAGATGGTTGGATGGCATCACCGACTCAATGGACATGAGTGGGGTTGCAGAGTTGGACACAACTGAGCGACTGAACTGAACTGAAACTCTACTCTTTCTTCAAGAAGCAGCTCAAAACTATGGTGATCATATTCAGACACCATTAAGTGTGTCTCTAACATGCTTCCTTAGTATTTTGACCTTCTATTATTGTGTTTTTACAGTGTATTATGCTTTTCATATAGTCCTTTGCTTCCAACCTAGTTGTGAGCCTCTGGAGTGTAACAACTTTTAAGTCTTTGTCCAGAAGGAGTAAATAGAGAAATACAGTATATAGTGAGTCTCCATCAACTGTTTTTGAGAAAACTGTCTCCAACGGGTCATGACACACTAATAAAAGTACATTAATATTTTAACTTAATTGAATTTTGAAAAATCACAAAAGAAATTATGCTATATTTGCAAGTGAACATTACACAATATACTTTCACTTACATCCAATCATGAAGCAATCATGAATATATAGTAATTTTAGTGTCACTATTTTTTCGATAAATTCTCTTTCTAATACACACAATGAACTGAACTGTGTTCCCCTAAAATTCATATTTGACATCCTAACCTCAGTGGGATGTTATTTGGAGATGGGGCCTTGGGAGGTATCTAGGTTTAGATGAGATCATGAAGCGGGGGCACTTATCTTGGGGTTAGTGCCTTTGTAGGAAAAGATACCAGAGACCTGCTTTCTTTCACTTTCCTCTATGTCAGGTTATAGCAACAAGGCAACAGTCTGTAAGCCAGGAAGAGACCTTTCACCAGAACCTGATCATGCTGAATCCCTGATCTTGAACTTCCAGGCTCCAGAGCTGTGTGAAAATAATGTCTGTTGTTTAAGACACAGAATCCTTGAAATTTGTTACGACAGCCTCACCTGATTAAGTATATATATACTGACTCTATAGCTCATACAAATGTAAACACACACACATTCTCTCACTCACTGATTATACAGGAAATATCATTTCAGATATAACTCAGAATTAAATGATATAATGTAACTGGCAGCAACAAGAAACTAAATATCTACTTTTTACCACTGAGATAATTAATCAGTTGCAAATTAAACCCCTAAACATAATACTGCATTTTTCAAAGCTAACTTTAACTATTTTAAAGGATCCATTATTCATTAAAGCATTTCTAAAAACTGAAATTTATACTAGACTATCATTTAAGTATATTAACTTTTAAAATAAATATTATGTGAGTTTAGAAAAGAAACTAAAATTAGGTGTGCTTCACTGATAAATTCACATTACATCAATTTTGAGCGGCTAAAAGAAAACAAAACAAAACAGAATAAAAACCTTGTATATTACAAAACCTGATAATAACCAGTACCTGTATTCCTCTTGTGTAAAGCGTGGGATTTCTCCTGGATGTAGGACAAGAATCTTCACAGTGGCACTGCTGAACATCACAGGCTCACCATCATCAAAAGCAACAATGACCAACTTAAAAAGTAATAAAAACTCAAGTTAAAGATGATTTCAAAGAAGAAGACAAGAGCATAATTTTTCCATGAATGTGTTAAATTATTGAACTGCCTGGTTCCAAAAGGGGGAGCAGTAAACATTTTCTAATTGCCTACCAAGTAGAAGAGACATGCTAGTATATGCACAACAATCCCACCAGGTAGATGTTATTATTTCCATTTGCCAGGTGAGAAAACTCAAAGAAATTCAGTTAATAGCTTTATGATATAATGAAACAGGGCACTCAAAGACAGTGCCCTGGGACAACCCTGAGGGATGGGATGGGGAAGGAGTTGGGAGAGGGATTCGGGATGCGGGAACACAAGTACACTCATGGCTGATTCATGTCAATGTATGGCAAAAAACACTAAAATATTGTAAAGTAATTAGCCTCCAATTAAAATAAATAAATTAACCCTGTGTACGAGACAGCAAAAGAGACACTGATGTATAGATCAGTCTTATGGACTCTGTGGGAGAGAGAGAGGGTGGGGAGATTTGGGAGAATGGCATTGAAACATGTATAATATCATGTATGAAATGAGTCGCCAGTCCAGGTTCGATGCACGATACTGGATGCTTGGGGCTGGTGCACTGGGACGACCCAGAGGGAGGGTATGGGGAGGGAGGAGGGAGGAGGGTTCAGGATGGGGAACACAGGTATACCTGTGGCGGATTCATTTCGATATTTGGCAAAACTAATACAATATTGTAAAGTTTAAAAATAAAATAAAATTTAAAAAATAAAAAAAATAAAAAGTTTCTAGTAAAAAAAAAATAAAAATTAATTAATTAGTTAATTTTTTTAAAAAGCTAGCAGTAAAATGGGTATAAGTTACTACATCTCTCAAAACCTCTTCTCTCTTTCACAATTCCACTGGTGCCTACAGTGAAAACATGAGACTTTTACAAGTTTGAGCACATTTTAAAAGTATTAAGTTTAGTAGCATCAATAGCAAAAAGCTAATTAGCTTGCTTATAAAAAGAAATTAATTTTTCCAATGAATCAATTGTCTGCAAAATTATACAAAAGAAATACTTCACTTTGGAGGATAAAATTGGAAATCTTCATAGTTTGACACATTTTGACATGCACTCTCTTAAAAACAATTAATTATATAAAACCAAGTTCATACTGTAGAATAAAGAATGTTCAAATGATGTGAACTAAATAAAAAGTTTTAGTCTTAAGATTAATATCTGTATATTAATTATTACTACAATAGCTTTTATAATCATCATTTTTTGACTTACTGTATTATGCCAAGAAGAAAAGTTTATTTTAAGAAATATTAAAGTTCAAAACTATGTATTTCTCTAGAATGTATATACTTTTGGATGCTGCAGGTGACTAACCTAAACTAAATCAAACTAGATCATGGAACCACAATCAAGGGTCATCCTGAGAGTCACAATTTGCCTTCAGATTAATACTTACAAACAGAACAATTATTTCAAATGGAGATAAAATTATGTGAGACAGTGCTCATTGATATTCACAAGGTTAGCTGGTGAAAGTATCACCCCAATGTATGGTCAAAGGCTTTATTCTCAGAGACAAAATCTTTCTAGTAACTACAGAGAATGGAAACAGTCAAATATTTAATATAATGGATTACTTATGATAAAAGTGAAGGGTAATATTATTTCAAATTTTCTAAAAGTATAATGTATCAAGAAGACATTAACTTGAACCAGCAATTGCCTCTAGGTACTGATTTGAGGAAAAGAAATATCAAGTGGCAAATTATATCTGAACAAGGAGTTTTGCAACAGTAAATATCATTGTAACAAAAATTGGAAACAGACTAATTATCCAACAACAAGTTATTGAACAAAAAAAGAAAAAAAAATAGTATATTCATATAATAGAACATTGTACAACCATTTACATATCATTAATAGTGTTCATATACTTAAATTTTTAAAAAGTATTATGAATAATACAATCATACAGTCATGCTATTTTTAAAAATTTTGTATGCTTTCATTTGCAGGGAATTTTATCACAAAGATAGAGTTAAAATGGTAAATTTTAACCTCAAGATGAGAAATATCAAGCATTTTTTTACTTTTTTACTTAACTGTAGTTTCTAAGCGCCTATGCAGTAAAAATGTACTGTTTTGTAACTTTAAAATATTAAAAAGGAGAAAAATGGGAAAGTGTATGGTTATTTGTTAAATAAAACTCTAAACCAAAAGTTAAATATCAAATAGACACTATAGAGAAAACACTGAACTGACCTTAAAAATTGTTGTAGGTTCTTCATTAAGATTAACTCGAGTTATTACTCTTCCAGAATCCTCTTCTACATCAAAAATACTTGCAGGATAAGGAAATTGGACATCATCTACCCTATATCTCACACGGCTTGCAGGTAATCCCTAAAATAAAATTATATATTATTTCACAAAATGAAAACAAAATGTAGTGATAATGCAAAACTGACTTGTAAAATAAAGTCATTTAGAAATGAAAAAGGATATTTTAACTTTTCATATTTTCAGGTTTAAAATGTAGCAGAACTTTTATTTCTTTAGAATAACAGTCTGAATCAGAGAAGTGTCTTTATTACATGTTATTTAAAATTATTTAAGTAAAAGAATAAATCAAAGGTTTCCTTGGATGTCTTCCCTCCATATTTCTTTAATTATATGAACTTCACATTCTTCTTTGAACATTGTTTCTCTTTAATATTTTATCATCTGAGATCATTATAAGTTATTTTCCTTATTAGAACTCTGTGATGCTCAGAGAAGATAAAGTGTGAAGGATTAAGGTAAACTGGAGGAGTGGGTATGAAAGTAAAAGAAACGTTACTTGCCATCTGTTCTATGCTGTTTACTAGGCAAGCTTATTTTCATAAATCAATTCTTACAACAATCCTTTAGGATAACATTAGTACTAATGATGATAGTAATAATAATAAAATAATGATAGTAAATATCTGTTGGAAGCTTATTATGTGTGAGAATCATACTAAAATTTTTACATATATAGTCTACCACACATTTTTTAAATGAACTTGAAGCTTCATTTAAGTTGGAAGGGTGGTGGGAGGGGCATGAGGGGGGGAGGGTGGATGGTGGGAGGGTGAGGGGAAGAGGTTGGGAGGGTGCTGGGAGGGGGTGCTGGGAGGGGGGTGGGCAGGGGTTGGGCGGGTGGTGGGGTGGATGGGTGGGAGGGTAGGGGGTAGGAGGTTGGAAGGGTTGGGGGAGGGTGGGGGAAGGGTGCGTGGGAGGGTGGTGGGCTGGGGGGTGGAAAGTGGTGGGCAGGTGATGGGAGGGTGGTGGGCTAGGGGTGGGCGGGTGGTGGGAGGATGGGGAAATTGGGGTCTTTTCAAATTGAGGCATGACTCCTAGGGATGCGCTCGAGTTTGTTTTAACATTTTTAACAAATAAAAGTTGGCAACTTCTCTGAGGCAACACGAGCCGGTCCCTGAGATCCCCTTTGCAACTTGAGATGAACCCCAAGGTTCCCACCGCAACTCGAGAAAAACCACGAGATTCTCCCCTCAATGTGAGATGAGGCCCTTTCCCAGAGCAGTGTCTCAAGAGAAACCCCACGTTCCCTCTTGAAATGCGAAAGGGTACTTGACACCCTTGATGCAACTCAGGAAGGTCCCTGAGATACCCGTCCCCACTAGAGAGGAACCCCGAGTTTCACACCACAACTCAAGAAGAGCCCCGTTTTCCCC
Organism: Bison bison bison; assembly: GCF_000754665.1. Taxonomy (NCBI): domain Eukaryota; kingdom Metazoa; phylum Chordata; class Mammalia; order Artiodactyla; family Bovidae; genus Bison; species Bison bison. The sequence continues at coordinate 2,847,265 of NW_011494944.1, read as the reverse complement.
TCCTCAACTGGAGATGAGGGTCGATTTCTCCGCTTCATTGGGAAAGGAATCCCAACATTGCCATCGGCCCTCAGGAGGAGGCCGGTCTCCCCTTGAAACTTGAGCGCATCCCCAGGAGTCGTGCCTCAATTTGAAAAGACCCGATTTCCCCAGCCACTCCAGATAAGCCTGATTCTCCTGCACTGACTCGACTGGAACCCCGAGGATCAACTCAAAACACGAAGGTAGGTGTGACAGCTCCATGGCACCTCGAGAAAAAACCCAAGACCACTATGTCCACTCAACAGGAAGCCTGACACTTCTTTTACACCTCGAGAGGGAAGCTGAGTTCCATGTCTCCACACGAGACGAGGCCTGAATCCCCTGTTGAAACTCCATAGGCACCCCAAGATTCATGTCAGAACTGGAGAGGAACCCTGAGGTTCCAGCCTCAACTCAAGATGAGGCCCTATGCCCCTGCACTGACTGGAGAGGAATCCCGAGAGGCCCCTCACAACTCGAATGGAGACTTAACTTTCCTGAGGCAACACAAGCGGGTCCCTGAGGTCCCCGTCCAAACTCGAGAGGAACTCCAAGTGTCCTGCCTCAACTCGAGAAACCCAGGAGATTCTCCCCTCAACGCGAGATGAGGCCCCTCTCCACTGCAGCGTCTCGAGAGAAATCCTACCTTCCCTCTTGAGCCTCGAAAGGGTACTTGACACCCTTTAGGCAACTCAAGAAGTTCCCCAACATACCCATCTCCACTCGAGAGGAAACCTGAGTTTCCTGCCACAACTGAAGAAGAGTCCTGGTTTCCCCTCCTCATCTCGAGATGAGGGTCCATTCCCCTGCTTCATCTGCAAAGGAATCCCGATGTTCCTGTCGCACCTCAGGAGGAGGCCGGTCTCACCTTGAAACTGGAGAGGAACTCCAGGGGTCATGCCATTGTTCGAAAAGACCCCGATGTCCCCATCCAGTCGAGATAAGGCCTCATTCCCCTGCAACGACTCGAATGTCACCCCGAGGATCAACTCATGACACGAAGGGAGGCCTGAGAGCCCCATGGCACCTCTACAAATAGCCCCTGATCCCTACCTCAACTTGACAGGAGGCCTGACACCCCTTTTCCACCTCGAGAGGGAAGCAGAGTTCCATGCCCCAACACGAGACGACGCCTGACTCCCCAGGGGAATCTCCATAGGGACCCTGAGATCCCTGTCAGCTTGTATGGCATTTAAAAATGTTGAAATGTCCCAGAAATATATTAAGATAAGTTGGAGTAGCAAACAAAAAAAATTATTTGTAAAGAAAAGCTAACATTTGATCATTTTGAAAAAGAGTCTGTAACTATAACAGTCAAAAATACATTGAATGTCATCACTTATATTAGAGTTAAGACTGGCTTTACTTTTAATTATAATGGGGTGGACACTCTACTTTTTTAAAGTGCTTACAGCCAGTAAATCTCATCAATCCTAGAGGTAAAATAAACACCTCGGACTCAGAGCTAATATGTGGTCAAGTTTGATTTCAAACCTTAATAAACACTATGTTATATCACAAAACTCTTAGAGAAGAACACTTCTATTTGGCATTATCCTGATGTGGTATAAGAGTGTAACACCAGTATTACCTCATAGGCTCATTTGATTAATGAAGTTTTGTGGGATGATGGTTCTGAGAACATTATTCTCAATATTGTTGAGCTTCTTCATGACTATCCTTGAATAGAATGTGTTGTTCATGTTGATTCCTGAGTTACACTGGGGTTACAGGACACATATGTCAGCTTACAGAACTTGTATAATCCCTTAATTACTAGCTGTAAGTCTAATCCTTTCATTCATGCCATCTTGGTTTATCACTACCTCCTTGAACACTTGATGCAACACTGTTCACGCTTTTGTTTTTCCATCTTCCTATCTGGTGACTCCATCTCAGATTCTGCTTGTTCCCACTCTTCTTAGAGGGTCCCAAGGCTCTGTGACAGGCACTTGGATCTTCTCTACCTCTACTCAAGTCATGTAGAATTTCTTCTAGTCCATGATTTACATACCTCTTATTTGTTAATAATCCTAAATTTAAATTTTTAGCACTTTTGTTACTAGAGAAAAATTACAGCAAAAACCATTTCAAAAACAAAATTTCAGTTTCTACTAGCATCAATATCCATTCAGTCTATAGTATTGCAATTCTTAAGACTATCATGACTCAGTTATCAAGAAATGTATAATATGTCAATTATACTTAGCATCTGTCTAATAACGCCAAGATATTAGTGATACATTTGGAATTTATAGTTTAATTGATAAACAAACCAAAACCAAACAACTTTTAGTGTTACAGAGTGTTATCCTGAAGATGCCTAAAATACTTTACTATCCAGAATATCTTACAATCTTCCTGGAGGATTGCTACAGATAAGGTTGTATGTAGAAGAACATATATGTTATATATTAGCCATATCAGTAGGTTTTGAATTCTGATTTGACACAGATTACTATCACATAAAGAAAATGTGGCCCTAAGATGACATTTTAAGCCCATAAAAGACATTTTAATTGTTTCTTCCATCACCCTGTTATCAAGGCACCACATTTCATTTCATAAAATATAATACAACTAAATACCTAAAATGATTTAGATGTTCTTTGAATGTATTCAAAAGGTTTTTTCTTTTCTCTTTCTTTCATTTTCTCCCTCCCTCTCTTCTCACAATCTTCTTTTCTTCTTCACTCTATTTTCTCTTTCCTCTCCTCCTCTCTGTTTCCTTCCCTCTCTTCCTAATTTTCCTTCTAAAATATATATTTTTAAAAATAATAGCCTTGTTTCAATTTGTTAATGTGGTGTATCACATAGATTTTTGCGAATACTGAAGACTCCTTGCATCCCTGGGATAAAGAACCATGATAAAGGTCATGATGTATGATCTTTTTAATATGTTGTTGAATTCTGTAAAAACCATATGATTATCTCAATAGATGCAGAGAAAGCCTTTGACAAAATTCAACATCCATTTATGATAAAAACCTTCCAGAAAGCAGGAATAGAAGGAACATATCTCAACAGAATAAAAGCCATATATGATAAACCCACAGCAAACATTATCCTCAATGGTGAAAAATTGAAAGCATTTCCCCTAAAGTCAGGAAGGAGACAAGGTGCCCACTCTCACCACTACTATTCAACATAGTTTTGGAAGTTTTAGCCATAGCAATTAGAGAAGAAAAAGAAATAAAAGGAATACAGGTTGGAAAAGAAGAAATAAAACTCTCACTGTTTGCAGATGACATTATCCTCTACATAGAAAACCCTAAAGACTCCACCAGAAAATTACTACAGTTAATCAGGGAATATAGTAAAGTTGCAGGATATAAAATTAACACAGAGAAATCCCTTGCATTCCTATACACTAACAATGAGAAAAAGGAAAGAGAAATTAAGGAAACAATTACATTCACTGTTACAATGAAAAGAATAAAATACTTAGGAATAAAGCTACCTAAAGAAACAAAAGACCTATAATATAAAACTATAAAACACAGGTGAAAGAAATCAAAGAGGACACTAATAGATGGAGAAATATACCATGTTCATGGATTGGAAGAATAAATACAGTGAAAATGAGTATACTACCCAAAGCAATCTATAGATACAGTGTAATCCCTATCAAACTACCAAAGGTATTTTTCACAGAGCTAGAACAAATACTTTCACAATTTGTATGGAAATACAAAAAACCTTGAACAGTGAAAGCAATCTTGAGAAAGAAGAATGGAACTGGAGGAATCAACCTGCCCGACTTCAGGCTATACTACAAAGCTACAGTCATCAAGACAGTATGGTACTGGCACAAAGACAGAAATTTAGATCAGTGGAACAAAACAGAAAGCCCAGAGATAAATCCACGTACCTATGGACACCTTATCTTTGACAAAGGAGGCAAGAATATACAATGGAGAAAAGACAATCTCTTTAACAAGTGGTGCTGGGAAAACTGGTCAACCACTTGTAAAAGAATGAAACTAGAACACTTTCTAACACCATACACAAAAATAAACTCAAAATGGATTAAAGATCTAAATGTAAGACCAGAAACGACAGAACTCCTAGAGGAAAACATAGGCAAAGCACTCTCTGACATAAATCACTGCATGATCCTCTACAATCTACCTCCCAATGTAATGAAAATAATAGCAGAAATAAACAAATGGGACCTAATTAAACTTAAAAGCTTTTGCACAATGAAGGAAACTATAAGCAAGATGAAAAGATAGCCCTCAGAATGGGAGAAAATAATAGCAAATGAAGCGCCTGACAAAGAATTAATCTCAAAAATATACAAGCAGCTCCTACAGCTCAATTCCAGAAAAATAAATGACCCAATCAAAAAATGGGCTAAGTACTAAACAGACATTTCTCCAAAGAAGACATACAGATGGCTAACAAACACATGAAAAGATGCTCAACATCACTCATTATCAGAGAAATGTAAATCAAAACCACAATGAGGTACCATCTCACATTGGTCTGAATGACTGCTATCAAAAATCTACTAACAATAAATGCTGGAGAGGGTGTGGAGAAAAGGGAACCCTCTTACACTGTTGGTGGGAATGCAAACTAGCACAGTCACTATGAAGAACAGTGTGGAGATTCCTTTAAAAACTGGAAAGAGAGCTGCCTTACGACCCAGCAATCCCACTTCTGGGCATACACACTGAGGAAACCAGAATTGAGAGACACACATGTACCCCAATGTTCATCACAGCACTGTTTATAATAGCTAGGACATAGAAACAACCTAGATGTCCATCAGCAGACTAATGGATAAGAAAGCTGTGGTATATATACACAATGAAATATTACTCAGCTATTAAAAAGAATGCATTTGAAGCAGTTCTAATGAAGTGGATGAAACTGGAACCAAATATACAGAGTGAAGTAAGTCAGAAAGAAAAACACCAATACAGTATATTAATGCATATATATGGAACTTAGAAAGATGATAATGATGACCCTATATGTGAGATAGCTAAAGAGACACAGAGATAAAGAACAGACTTTTGGAATTTGAGGGAGAAGACGAGGGTGGGATGATTTGAGAAAATAGCATTGAAACCCGTACAGTACCATATGTGAAACAGATTGCCAATCCAGGTTCGATGCATGAGACAGGGTGCTCAGGGCCAGTGCACAGGGATGACCCTGAGGGATGGGATGGGGAGGGAGGTGGGATGGGGTTTCAAGATGGAGGACACATGTACACTCATGGCTGATTCGTGTCAATGTATGGCAAAATCCACCACAAACTTGCAAAGTAATTACCCTCCAATTAAAATTAACTAATTAACTTTTTAAAAATTAGACAAGAAGGGAGATAAGACAAAAGATATTCAATCTATGGTCACCCTTTTAAGGTTAAGTTTTCAATTCCAGTAATTATTAAAAGGTGTTAGAGAATTTTTTCTTTTCAGTGAAGCCTGTCCCTGAACCCATCACAGAAAGGAAGATCTTGCTGATACAGGCCAGTATTTCCTTTTGTGAATACCTAACATGATTATATGGTCTGGGTGTCATATTTTTAAACTACTTATAGAATAAATCTTCACAAATGGTTTGGTTGCAACAAACTATACTTATGAGCTAGAACTCTTTCCATACAAACTTTTTAAGCAAATGAATAGCTCTCTTATATATTTAAAAATAAAACTGAGATGAAATGTTAAAAAAAAAAAAAGCCTTGCTTTTATAGTTAAATAATTAAATTTTGTAATAGGTGAATGTAATTGGCTTGGAGAACAGCTTCAGCTACCTTCTCTAGCATTGCTCCAGGAGTATTTACAACATGAATCAGGTCAAATGCATGGTTTTTAAAAATTAATAAAAATAAAAACTTATGGCTTTAATCGGGGATTTACTGGTAGCTCAGCTGTTAAAGAACCTACCTGCAATACAGGAGTCCCCTTTTCGATTCCTGTGTTAGGAAGATCCCCTGAAGAAGGGATATACTATGCATTCTAGTAGTCTTGGGCTTCCCTGGTGGCTCAGATCTGGGTTTGATCCCTGGGCTGGGAAGATCCCCTGGAGGATGACATGGCAATTTACTCCAGTATTCTTGCCTGGAGAATCCCATGGACAGAGGAGCCTGGTGGGTTACAGTTGATGGGGTCACAAAGAAGCAGATGTGACTGAGTGACTAAGCACAGCACATGGCATTAATCTTAATAATGTGCAATTCAGAAGTACAAAACAACTAAAAAGAGGTCATTATAAACTTTATCACTAAAACTTTATCACCTGGTTCAGTTCAATTCAGTCACTCAGTCGTATCCAATAATTTATGACTCCACAGACTGCAGCACTTCCAGGCTTCCCTGTCCATCACCAACTCCTGGAGCTTGCTCAAACTCCAGTCCATTGAGTCGGTGATGCCATCCAACTATTTCATCCTCTGTCGTCCCCTTCTCCTTCTGCCTTCAATCTTTCCCGTCATCAGGGTCTTTTCCAATAAGTCAGTTCTTCATAACAGGTGGCCAAAGTATTGAAACTTCAGCATTATCCTTCCAATGAATATTCAGGACTGATTTCCTCTAGGATTGACTGGTTTGACCTCCTTGCAGTCCAAGGGATTCTCAAGAGTCTTCGCCAACACCACAGTTCAAAAGCATCAATTCTTTGGCACTCGGTTTTTTTATGGTCCATCACATCCAAACATGACTATGGAAAAACCATAGCTCTGACTATATGGAACTTCTTGGCAAAATAATGTTTCTGTGTTTTAATATTTATCATTACAATTATTAAATATTACTTAATACCTGATCATATTAAAATTTAATACATATCACAGTATTATATGGTACAAAATTCACTAATTACATTTTTAAAGATAGTCCATTGAGCTTAGGAGTTATACATTTTTATAACTATGAGATAATGAGATATAAATATTCAAATTACCATTTATGTAATAAAAATTTACCAAATATTTGTTCCTTTATTTTAAATTGCACTAGAAATAGAGTGATCTTTCTTTATTCTTACATATTTCCAATAAGTTGATATTTCTTTCAGCTGAATACATTAGTTAATCATATTTATTATTATTTTTTAAAGTAAATGAATCTATTAAAACATACTTAAATTGAAATAAATATACTTCATCATTGTTTTCTATTTTGATTTATAACATATATAAATTATATTTTATCTTTACATATATGTATTTATAACTATAAGATATATTTTTGGACCATCAATATTGAAGAAAGAGCTATCTTTTCACAAAAGAAATCTTAACTTTAAAATTTTTAATGCTATGCTTTTCACCTGCCATAATTGTTTAGGAAATGTATTTAAATTGTGGGTTCAAGAGTATAAGATGAATTATCTTATTGTTTTAGGTCACCATCAAGGAAAAAAAAAGAATCTTAGATAGTCACTTGAAAGTGAAAGTCGCTCAGTCGTGTCTGACTCTTTGCCACCCCATGGGCTATACAGTCCATGGAATTCTCCAGGCCAGAATACTGGAATGGGTAGCCTTTCCCTTCTCTAGGGGATCTTCCCAGCCCAGGGATCGAACCCAGGTCTCCTGCATTGAGAGTAGATTCTTTACCAGCTGAGCCACAAGGGAAGCCCAAGAATATTGGATTGGGTAGCCTATCCCTTCTCCAGCAGATCTTCCCAACCCAGGAATCGAACCCGGGTTTCCTGCATTACAGGCGGATTTTTTACGAACTGAGCTATGAGGGAAGCCCTTATAAGATATTCACTTAGTGGAATCTATGTAATTGTATTCTTAATTCAATAGCTATATCTTTATGTATCATCCTTAGAGTATAGATATTTTAATCTTGTGCAGTGAAATATATTTTGCTGTTTCAAGACGTGTTTTGTCTTTTACCAAGAGACTATAAAATGAACTTTGAAAGTGTTAGTCTTTCTGTCATGTCCAACTCTGCAATGCCATGGACTGTAACTCACAAGCCTCCTCTATCCATGGAATTCTCCAAGCAAGCATACTGGAGTGGGTAGTCATTCCTTTCTCCTGGGGATCTTCCCAACTCTGGGATCGAACTCAGATCCTCCCCCATTGCAACCAGATTTTTTGCCACCTGAGCCACCAGGGAAACTCTAAGATTACTAGAGTGGGCAGCCATTTTCTTCTCTAGGGAATCTTCCCAATCTAGGGATTGAACCCAGGTCTCTCACACTGTGGGCAAATTCTTTATCATCTGAGTCACTAAGATACAACACAATATATGAAACATTAGTACATAATCTCATAATATATGTAATATTACATAGAAAATAAGACTATGAAATTTTGGAATTTTTCCCTATTTATCCAGCCATTTTGAAAAGACATTAAAAAGGCAAGAAATTCAGACAGAACTAACCAAGACATAAACATTAATTTAACAGTAAAGTGATGAGATTGTCTATGAAGATTCTCAACAAGCAGTGGTGACAAAGACAGAGTTTCCTATCATTATGCCTCTTGGAGTACTCGGAAGGGTAAATACAATGAGTTTCTTTAAAAAATAATGGAAACTGAGGACATGTAAGAAACATAGCAGAACACCTTGTTTTAAACCTTTTCATTTAGCTTGGCAGCTATTTCTATAAATCCAGCAGACCTCACTATCTGAGAAAGCATTACTTCAGATAACCATAATTTTAAAAGACTAATGAAGTGCCTCTTGAGAAATCTGTATGCAGGTCAGGAAGCACCAATTAGAACTGGACATGGAACAACCCAGTGGTTCCAAATAGGAAAAGGAGTACATCAGGCTGTATTTTGTCACCCTGCTTATTTAACTTATATGCAGAGTACATCATGAGGAACGCTAGGCTGGAAGAAGCACAAGCTGGAATCAAGATTGCCAGGAGAAATATCAATAACCTCAGATGTGCAGATGACACCATCTTTATGTCAGAAATCAAAGAGGAACTCAAAAGCCTCAAAAGTGAACTCAAAAGTGAAAGAGGAGAGTGGAAAAGTTGGCTTAAAGCTCAACATTCAGAAAACGAAGATCATGGCAGCTGGTCCCACCACTTCATGGGAAATAGATGGGGAAACCGTGTCAGACTTTATATTTTGGGGCTCCAAAATCACTGCAGAAGGTGACTGCAGCCATGAAATTAAAAGACGCTTACTCCTTGGAAGAAAAGTTATGACCAACCTAGATAGTATATTCAAAAGCAGAGATACTACTTTGCCAACAAATATTTGTCTAGTCAAGGCTATGGTTTTTCCTGTGGTCATGTATGCATATGAGAGCTGGACTGTGAAGAAAGCTGAGCACCGAAGAATTGATGCTTTTGAACTGTGGTGTTGGAGAAGACTCTTGAGAGTCCCTTCAACTGCAAGGAGGTCTAACCAGTCCATTCTAAAGGAGATCAGTCCTGGGTGTTCTTTGGAAGGACTGATGCTAAAGCTGAAACTCCAACACTTTGGCCACCTCATGAGAAGAGTTGACTCACTGGAAATGACCCTGATGCTATGAGGTATTGGGGGCAGGAGGAGAAGGGGACAACAGAGGATGAGATGGCTGGATGGCATCACTGATTCTATGGACATGAGTTTGAGTGAACTCTGGGAGTTGATGATGGACAAGGAGGCCTGCCGTGCTGCGATTCATGGGGTCGCAAAGAGTCGGACATGACTGAGTGACTGAACTGAACTGAACTGATCTCTCTAAAAGTAGTTTCATGCATTTGAAAATTCAATAGAAGTATCAAAGGTTATTTTGGTGAATGGAAGTTGGGATTAAGAAGGATTTCTGTGCTAGCACTTCATTCAGTTCAGTTCAAAAGCAGGTCAGGTGGTCTGGTATTCCCATCTTTAGAGAGATACATTTCCCTAAATAAAATGTTCAAAATGAGGATCATGATATGACTGGGAACTTAATCATTCAAGTGCTGAAAACCTTAGCTTGGCATAAGGGAGATGACTGAAATCAACTGCAGTTTAGAACAAATCCCAAAGGACTTTTTATTTGCCAATAGATAAAAAACAATTAACACAATAAAGGACAGAAATGGTAAAGACCTAACAGAAGCAGACGAGATTAAGAAGAAGTGGCAAGAATACACAGAAGAATTATACAAAAGGATCTTAATGACCTGTATAAACATGAAGGTGTGGTCATTCACCTAGAGTCATTCACTATCCTGGAGAGGGAAGTCAAGTGTGGCTTACGAAGAATTACTATGAACAAAGTTAGAGGAGGTGATAGAATTCCAGCTGAATTATTTCAAATCCTAAAAGATGATGCTATTAAAATATTGCATTCAATATGCCACTAAATTTGGGAAACTCAGCAGTGGCCACATGACTGGAAAAGATTGAGTGTTCATTCCAATTCCAAAGAAAGGAAATGTCAAAGAATGCTCAAACTATTGCACAATTGCACTCATTTCACATGCTAACAAGGTAATGCTCAAAATCCATCAAGCTAAGCTTTAGCAGTACATGAATCGAAAAATTCCAGATGTACAAGCTGAGTTTAAAAAAGGCAGAGGAATCAGAAATAAAATTGCCAACATCTGTTGTATCATAGAGAAAGCAAGGGAATTCCAGAAAAACAGCTATTTCTGCCTCTTTCACTATGCTGAAGCCTTTGACTGTGTGGATCATAGCAAACTGTGGAAAATTCTTAAAGAGATGGAAATACCACACCATCTTACCTGACTCCTGAGAAACCTGTATGCATGTCGAGAAGCAGCAGTTAGAACCACATATGGAAAAATGGACTGGTTCAAAACTGGGAAACAAGTACCTCAAAACTGCATACTGTAACCCTTATTATTTAACTTCTATGCAGAGTACATCATTCAAAATGCCATGCTGGATGACTCACAAGCAGAAATAAAGACTAAAATATCAACAGATGATACTACTCTAATGACATAAAGTGAAGAGGAACTGAAGAGTCTCTTATGATGGTGAAAGAAGACAGTGAAAAAGCTGGCTTAAAACCAGCATTCAAAAATCCAAGATCTTGGCATCTGGTTCCATCACTTCATTTTAAATAGATGGGGAGAAAGTGGAAACAATGGCAGATTTTATTTCCCTAGGCTCAAGAATCACTGTGGATGGTTGATTACAGCCATGAAATTAGCAGACACTTGTTCCTTGGAAGAAAATCCATGAAAAACCTAGCAGGGTATTAAAAATCAAAGACATCGCTTTGCCAACAAATGTCCATATAGTCAAAACTATATTTTTTCCAGTTGTTTTGTATGGATGCAAGAGTTGGACCATAAAGAAGGCTGAGCACCAAAGAATTGATGCTTTCAAGTTGTGGTGCACGCAAAGACTCTTGAGAGTCTCTTGGACAGTGAGGAGATCAAACCTGTCAATCCTAAAGAAAATCAACTCTGAATATTCATTGGAAGAACCTACGCTAAAGCTAAAGCTCCAATACTTTGACCACCTGATGCAAAGAGCCAACCCATTGGAAAAGACTCTGATGCTGGGAAAGATTGAGATCAGGAGGAAGGGGTGACAGAGGATGAGATGGTTGGATGACATCACCAACTCAGTCGACATGAGTTTGAGCATACTCTGGGAGATAGTGATGGAGAGGGAAGCCTGATGTGCTACAGTCCATGGGGTCACAAAAAGTTGGAGATGATTTAATGACTGGACCAAGAACCTCCAGATATACAAGCTGGATTTAGACAAGACAGAGGAACAAGAGGTTCAATTGTCACCATACATTGGATCATAGATAAAAGCAAGAAAATTCCAGAAAAACATCAGTCTTACTTCTCAGCCTCTGTCCTATTCTGTTACTTCCTTTAATTATATCTAATACAGTCTGTTGTTATGTGAGTCCTTTAAAATAAAGACACAATCCTCTGGATTTTTCTAATATATTAATCCTCATGTGATCTATATTAGTACACCAGCTACACTAAACAGTGTGCTAAATCAGAGTTACACACTCAAACTAATGTTGAACAAGATTGAAATTTCTGAGTATACTATGGGTAGTTGTAAGAATCAAAGCTACATGGGTAATTTTCTATATGATTTAGAGGACCGAGAAGACTCTTGAGAGTCCCTTGGACTGCAAGGAGATCCAACCAGTCCATTCTGAAGATCAGCCCTGGGATTTCTTTGGAAGGAATGATGCTAAAACTGAAACTCAGTACTTTGGCCACCTCATGGGAAGAGTTGACTCATTGGAAAAGACTCTGATGCTCGGAGGGATTGGGGGCAGGAGGAGAAGGGGACGACAGAGGATGAGATGGCTGGATGGCATCACTGACTTGATGGACATGAGTCTGGGTGAACTCCGGGAGTTGGTGATGGACAGGGAGGCCTGGTGTGCTGCGATTCATGGGGTCGCAAAGAGTCGGACACGACTGAGCCACTGAAATGAACTGAACTGAACTGAAGCATTTACTTCATGTGGCTAAATTGTCGGCAAGTTTTTAGTTTAAAACCCACCAGTATCTGTTCATAGATACTTATCCATAACTACTCACATCCATCTCTCATGATCTAGACCAATAATGAGAGAGACAGACAGGCTTTTGTATTTACGGGACTTATGATCAGTAAGATGGGGGAGACAAAAGGTATGTAGACAGATATAATTTATCTACTAACATTTCTGATAAGAGCTACAAAAGAGAAACATAAGCATTACCAACTGAAGGTTCTAGACCTGGAGCACAGACCTTTAGATTTATAGTTATGTGGATTTTATACTTTACTGTGTAGGTTCCTGATGTGCCCTAAAATGTATTTTGATTTATAAACTGTCAGTGATTGTGTTATATGTGGAGTCCAATCTGTTAACTCTGTGTACGAGACAGAAAAAGAGACACTGATGTATAGATCAGTCTTAAGGACTCTGTGGGAGAGGGAGAGGGTGGGGAGATTTGGGAGAATGGCATTGAAACGTATAATATCATGTATGAAACGAAAAACAAAATGACAAACTAAAATTTATGTGTCAAGATTTTGGAATTTTATCTTAAACTGCAAAAGATAAAAGTAGGCATGTATTGTTCTGAAGTGATCTAAATTCAGTTCAGTTCAGTCGCTCAGTTGTGTCCGATTCTGCGACCCCATGAATCGCAGCACGCCAGGCCTTTCTGTCCCTCACCAAGTCCCGGAGTTCACCCAGACTCACGTCCATTGAGTCAGTGATGCCATCCAGCCATCTCATCCTCTGTAGTCCCCTTCTCCTCCCGCCCCCAATCCCTCCCAGCATCAGAGTCTTTTCTAATGAGTCAACTCTTCACGTGAGGTGGCCAAAGTACTGGAGTTCAGCTTTAGCATCATTCTTTCCAAAGAAATCTCAGGGCTGATCTCCTTAACAATGGACTGGTTGGATCTCCTTGCAGTCCAAGGGACTCTCAAGTGTCTTCTCCAACACCACAGTTCAAAAGCATCCGTTCTTCGGTGCTCAGCTTTCTTCACAGTCCAACTCTCACATCCATACATGACCACTGGAAAAACCATAATCTTGACTAGATGGACCTTTGTTGGCAAAGTAATGTCTCTGCTTTTCAATATGCTATCTAGGTTGGTCATAACTTTCCTTCCAAGGAGCAAGGGTCTTTTAATTTCATGGCTGCAGTCACCATCTGCAGTGATTTTGGAGCCCAAAAAAATAAAGTCTGACACTGTTTCCCCATCTATTTCCCATGAAGTGATGGGACCAGATGCTATGATCTTCATTTTCTGAATGTTGAGTTTTAAGCCAACTTTTTCACTGTCCACTTTCACCTTCATCAAGAGGCTTTTTAGTTCCTCTTCACTTTCTGCCATAAGGGTGGTGTCATCTGCACATCTGAGGTTATTGATATTTCTCCTGGCAATCTTGATTCCAGCTTGTGCTTCTTCCAGCCCAGCATTCCTCATGATGTACTCTGCGTATAAGTTAAATAATCAGGGTGACAATATACAGCCTTGATGTACTCCTTTTCCTATTTGGAACTAGTCTGTTGTTCCATGTCCAGTTCTAACTGTTGCTTCCTGACCTGCATACAGGTTTCTCAAGAAGCAGGTCAGGTGGTCTGGTATTCCCATCTCTATCAGAATTTTCCACAGTTTATTGTAATCCACAGAGTCAAAGGCTTTGGCATAGTCAGTAAAGCAGAAATAGATGTTTTTCTGGAATTCTCTTGCTTTTTTGATGATCCAGCGGATGTTGGCAATTTGGTCTCTGGTTTCTCTGCCTCTTCTAAAACCAGCTTGAACAACTGGATGTTCATGGTTCACATATTGCTGAAGTCTGGCTTGGAGAATTTTGAGCATTACTTTACTAGCGTGTGAGATGAGTGCAATTGTGCAGTAATTTGAGCATTCTTTGGCATTGCCTTTCTTTGGGATTGGAATGAAAACTGATCTAATTTCATGATGCCTATTTAAGCAAAATACCTTGCTAATTTGGGGTAAGAAACTTCTTAAAATATGTACACATTTTTTGAGGGGATTGTAAAGACCCTATTGGCATGATGTTTTATGACAATTTTATTCTCAAATTTTACAGTGTCATTAGTGACACCATAATTACTTCATGAGTCCACATACTGACATCTAAAAGTTTACACATGATGAGTATATGCTGCTGCTAAGTCACTTCATTCATGTCCGACTCTGTGTGACCCCATAGACGGCAGCCCACCAGGCTCCCCCATCCCTGGGATTCTCCAGGCAAGAACACTGGAGTGGGTTGCCATTTCCTTCTTCATGATGAGTATATAAGCATTGTACCAAACCAGAGACGAAGTTAGGCGTATCTGCCATTACCCTGAAAGCAAGGATGACAAGGAGGAAACATTAACTAACATCTATGTGTCTAGCATTGGCTAAATATTTTCATTTTTCATTAAATCTGGGTACCAATCCAGTGAAATGGTTTTATTATTCTTATTTGAAAATAAGGTTTAAAGAATTTCATTCTTCATTAAATCTGGGTACCAATCCAGTGAAATGGTTTTATTATTCTTATATGAAAATAAGGTTTAAAGAAGAAGCTGCAGTATAATGTCATTTTTCCTAGTTACACACAGATGCCAACACTAGCGACAGTATTCAATAGCTTTGGAGGGAACTCTATGGATGTCTGCCACCCCTAATTGCCCTCAGGGAGGACTTGATTTATGACATCTATGAATGAATGAATGAATGGATTTGTTTGCTCATGTATTAGGCTTCTTTCCAAATATGGTTTGAGATATTATGTGACTTATTTAAATATTGTATGACTTTCCAAATGTGAAAGGTATGATTTCAACTTTTGTTTTTTTTTTGATTTCAACTTTGTGATGCTATTTTATCTGGTAAATTTGACCTGTGTAAAAGTCAATAAATATTAATATGGGGCTATACTACTGAAATAGTCATTTTATTCAGTACATACATAGTTACATGGTGCTACAGTGATATTCTGATGAGGCAATTTTTCTAGATGATGGGAATATGACAGACAAAAATCCTGTTGTGATCATGCTTACATTATAATTTTTAAATTAAAGAGTAATGTATTTATACAGATTGACAAAATTAATATATAAAATAAATATAAATTTATGTAAAAAATAAAACCTTAAGATCTAAATTCTTTTTATCACTCAATACATTTTTATATTTTTATTTTTATTCTTTCAGTGAGTGCTAAACATAATGTCTTGACTTTATGATGGTAAGAAGGTAATTAATTATTACAGAAGGTAATTGCAGATCTGTACAAAAAATGTTCTAAACTTGCAAACATAAGGAATTTTAATAAGACTATAATGGACCAAACTAATTAAGTCCTTAATATCAGGGGATATCTTGAATTAGTCATTTTTCTTAAATACATAATTATCAAGTAACTACTTACTCAGATTCACATAATTTTCTCATAATAATGGCAATTGCATTATGTCAGGGAATACTAAACCTATTATTATCATTACACACAAATATTAAGTAATTTGTTTTCAAGTACATAAAGATTTTCCTCCCTGATGTGATTTCCAAAATTCTTTTTGCCAGTGTCTTTGAAAGCAACTAATCTGATTTATTTTGTTAAGAGTGCAATTCACAAAATCTCCCAGTTATGATTTACCCTGAGGGATTACTCTAAAATTATTTATATTGTTTTTGCAGCCATAAAAAGTTAGGCTTTTTGTTGTTGTTGTTGTTAAGTGACTCTTAACTGCCTGCTAAGGTATTTTTAAAAGAGACTAACAAAAACTACAGGTCAAACTCTCCATGTAATCACTGAAAAGATCACGTGCTTTTCTTTTTCCCTCTCCCCTTCCCTGATTTTTAACACCTGGAGTGATTACTGTGTTATGACAACATAGTGAGTCAACAATCTTTTAGGCAAATTCCTTATGCCAGATGTCACTGATTTAATGTAAATGTCTATGCATAATTCAGTTCTCACAGATATGGTATTTAACAGAGCCATTAAAGATCCCAAGAAATGTTTGCTACCAGATTATTTACCACTCTTTTAGGAAACATGTTTTTCAAAGTAAACAGAATTAAATCCCTAAAGACATCAAATAGCAAATAATAATTTTAAAAAATCTTTGTAAAATTTCTTTATATAGGTAAGTCTTTATAATTTTTTAAAGATAATAGTGGGCACACATTCAACCTTCCTTATAAAAATCAACTCACAGTTTCTTCTATTCCTGCTTTCTGGAGGACTCTGTGGGAGAGGGAGAGGGTGGGATGATTTGGGAGAATGGCATTGAAATATGTATAATATCATATATGAAATGAGTCACCAGTCCAGGTTCGATGCATGATACTGGATGCTTGGGACTGGTACACTGGGATGACGCAGAGGGATGGTATGGGGAGGGAGGAGGGAGGCGGGTTCAGGATGGGGAGCACATGTATACCTGTGGTGGATTCATTTTGATATATGGCAAAACCAATACAATATTGTAAACTTAAAAATTAGAATTAAATTAAAAAAAAAGAAAATAAAGTATACTTGGTGATAAGTTAAAAAAAGTAAAAGTTCAATCTGGGATTTAAAAATAATAATAATAAAAAAAGATCAACTCACTTAACCAAAGGAACATAAAAACAGGGTTAAACTCAAGATAGAGTTAGTAATTTGTAGTCCTGTTTCCTCTACTTTGAAACCGTCTCATTTTTATAATCATGATATAAGAAATCTTGGAACTGTTTTCATGCTTTCAGACACCATAGGATCTGACTCAGATTTACCTCCAGCCTCCTGACAAAATTACTCTCTTTTAGTTTTTGAAACCTATTTTTTGTTTTTCTGCTTTAGGACATAAATTTTCTTCCATGCTTCTTTGTCTTGGAAACACTTCATTATCTTTCAGACCTCAAGTCTGAACCATTTCTTTCAGAACTTTCCTTGATGATTTAGGTTTTACACTACCCTACCAGTCCATTCTAAAGGAGATCAGCCTGGGTGTTCTTTGGAAGGAATGATGCTAAAGCTGAAACTCCAGTACTTTGGCCACCTCATGCAAAGAGTTGACTCATTGGTAAGGACTCTGATGCTGGGAGGCATTGGGGGCAGGAGGAAAAGGGGACGACAGAGGATGAGATGGCTGGATGGCATCACCGACTCGATGGACGTGAGTCTGGGTGAACTCCGGGAGTTGGTGATGGACAGGGAAGCCTGGCCTGCTGTGATTCATGGGGTCGCAAAGAGCCAGGCATGACTGAGTGACTGAACTGAACTGAACTGAAAGATTTATTTCTTAGAACTTTTCTGTTTGTCATTTCTAATTACTTGATTGATTTTTGATTAATTGCTGTCTCTTTAAATTTGAAATTCTAAGGCTAGAAAACATTATAATTTTAATCCTTAATACCTAATGTGACAGCTTTAAATAATACTGCATACACACACATATTGAAGAATATGTCTTTTGTTTGGACTACAGGGTTAAGGTTTAAGTTTAACATAATGCATAGTTTATAGAACATTTTTATCAACGGATCTGCTAGTAATATTTACATCTCATTTCTTTATCTCATTGCATATTCACACTTAGATTCTACCTCCTTTTTCTGTCAAAATCAACCAGTGTAAGTGTCTTAACTAGACTGCTGCGGTATCATTGCTCAGTAATATGCACTATTTTCTGCTCCATTGACTTTAGGCTTGGCCATGTGACTTGCTTTGGTCGGAGGACTGTGAGCTACTGTGACATGTAACAAGAAGCTTTACGTGTGACCAGGAGCTTGGGTAAGCTCTCTTGTGGTCCTGGCCCTCACTGTGTGAAGAGCAGACATACTCAGTCATGGATCCCTGAAGAGGAAGGTATGTCGAATTGACAGGAATCCAACCCAATCATCGGTCCAAAGTCAAGGCCAGCCAGCCAATCCCTAAGTGTATCAAAACCCATGAATAAAATCCTAATTTTTAATGCTGAACTTGTGATATGTTAGTATTGTTAACCATGCACATTTTGATAGGAAAACCTAATTGATGCTACTGTGTGCATTTTTGTCTTCTATTTTTTTTTTTTTTTTTAACTGTATCACTTGCAGAGCAGGAGACACAGGAGATGAAGGTTTGATTCCTGGGTTGTAAGGATCATCTGTTAGAGGAGGGAAGGGCAACTCATTCCAGTATTCTTCAATATTCTTGCCTCAAAAATCCCATGAACAGAGGAGTCTGGCAGGCTACAGTTCATGGGATTGCAAAGAGTTGGACATGACTAATAGTATCAGCATCAGCATTATTTTCTTTTTCTATTTTCTTTGAGTATTAGGCTCTTACATTCCAATCTTGTTATAGGTTCATAAAATCCTGTCATGCTAGAAGTTCACAGGATAATCCCCACTTCTATGTACAAATCTAAAAACAATTGAAATCAGAATCTTGAAAAGATATTTCCACTATCATGTTCATTGCAGCATTATTCTCAATAGCCAAGAAAAGGAAATAACCTAACTGCCCATCAGTGGATGAGTGGATAAAGAAAAAGTGGCACACACATGCAATGGAACATGAGGCAGCCTTAACAAAGAATAAAGTTCTGCAATTTGTGACAACATGGATGAACCCTTACAATATTCCTCTAAGATAAGTAAGCCAGTCAGAGAATGACCAGTACTCCATGATTCCACCTAGATGAGATATTCAAAATAGTTAAGCTGGGAAAAGCAAAGAACAGAATTATGGTTGCTTGGGGGAAGGGAGAAGTAAAGAGTTGCTGTTAAAAGTGTATAAAGTCACAGTAACATTATTTTTTTTCTCATTTTATAAACGTAAAAACTAGGGGACAGAGTGACTAAGCAAATTGTCCAGGGCCACAAGAATAGTCAGTAGCTTTAGAAGTTGAAACCAGCCAGAGGGTACTTCCTCCAGAATCCTTAATATTGAAGCCATGTAAATCTTTCTTGGACTATGTACATAAGTTTTCAGATTGAAAACAGCTATCATATATATATCAGAAACAATCAATATAGCACAAGGAATATCTAAATATATACTAATGAAAACATTTAAGCTCTAGAATGGAGTCTCATAAACAGAAACAAACAAAAAACCTTAAAAATATTTAAAAATTTAATATAGCCACACACTGCTAAAATGTTAGAAACCAGAAAATATTAGAAAAGACTATGTATGGTTTTTGTTGCTGTTCAGTCGCTCAGTTGTGTCCAACTCTTTGTGACTCCATGGACGGCAGCATGCCAGGCTTCCCTGCCTTTCAACAATTCCCAGAGCTTGCTTAAACTCATGTCCATTGAGTTGGTTATACAATCCAACCATCTTGTCCTCTGTCATCCCCTTCTCCTCTGCTTTCAATCTTTCCCAGCATCAGGGTCTTTTCCAATGAGTCAGTTCTTTGCATCAGGTGGCCAAAGTATTGGAGCTTCAGCTTCAGCATCAGTCCTTCCAATGAGTATTCAGGGTTGATTTCCTTTAGGTTTGACAGGTTTGATCTCCTTTCAGTTCAAGGGACTCTCAAGAGTATTCTCCAACACTACAGTTGTAAAGCATTGATTTTTTTGGTGCAAAGCCTTCTTTATGGTCCAACTCTCACATTCATGGGGTCACAAAGAGTCGGACATGGCTGAGCACCTTTCACTCACTCCCTCACTCACATCCATACATGACTACACAAAAAAGCATAACTTTGACTATACAGAACTTTGTTGCCAAAGTAATGACTCTGGTTTTTAATATGCTGCCTAGGTTTATCATAGTTTTTAATCTAAGGAGCTAGTGTCTTTTAATTTGGAGCCCAAAATTCTAATAATTTGTTAAGTTGTATCTTCTTTGTATAAGCAAAATAATTTTATATCTAGAAAAACTCACATAACATATCTTTCTAAAAAGCTAAAGATATATATGAGTAAACCAAGAGATGCAACAAAATGAACTTAAAAATGGGTAAGTCAGAATATAAAATTTTGGCATACATCATATATAGGCTTAAATACATAAATATGTATAAATATTTATAAGTATGTCCAATAACTATATCATAAACTCCATAGATTATTGCTATGGAGAGTGCACATAAATAATTCAAAGAAAAATATAAAAATAAACTATAAAAACTATCAGATCAGATCAGATCAGTCGCTCAGTCATGTCCGACTCTTTGCAACCCCATGAATCACAGCATGCCAGGCCTCCCTGTCCATCACCATCTCCCGGAGTTCACTGAGACTCACGTCCATCGAGTCAGTGATGCCATCCAACCACCTCATCCTCTGTCGTCCCCTTCTCCTCCTGCCCCCAATCCCTCCCAGCATCAGAGTCTTTTCCAATGAGTCAACTCTTCGCATGAGGTGGCCAAAGTACTGGAGTTACAGCTTTAGCATCATTCCTTCCAAAGAAATCCCAGGGCTGATCTCTTCAGAATGGACTGGTTGGATCTCCTTGCAGTCCAAGGGACTCTCAAGAGTCTTCTCCAACACCACACTTCAAAAGCATCAATTCTTCGGCGCTCAGCCTTCTTCACAGTTCAACTCTCATATCCATACATGACCACAGGAAAAACCATAGCCTTGACTAGACGAACATTTGTTGGCAAAGTAGTGTCTCTGCTTTTGAATATGCTATCTAGGTTGGTCATAACTTTCCTTCCAAGGAGTAAGTGTCTTTTAATTTCATGGCTGCAGTCACCATCTGCAGTGATTTTGGAGCCCAGAAAAATAAAGTCTGACACTGTTTCCACTGTTTCCCCATCTATTTCCCATGAAGTGATGGGACTGGATGCCATGATCTTCGTTTTCTGAATGTTTAGCTTTAAGCCAACTTTTTCACTCTCCACTTTCACTTTCATCAAGAGGCTTTTGAGTTCCTCTTCACTTTCTGCCATA
>NW_011494944.1:2813490-2825549 GCF_000754665.1 Bison bison bison | reverse complement strand
TTTGAGCATTACTTTACTAGCGTGTGAGATGAGTGCAATTGTGCGGTAGTTTGAGCATTCTTTGGCATTGCCTTTCTTTGGGATTGGAATGAAAATGGACCTTTTCCAGTCCTGTGGCCACTGCTGAGTTTTCCATATTTGCTGGCATATTGAGTGCAGCACTTTCACAGCATCATCTTTCAGGATTTGGAATAGCTCAACTGGAATTCTTCACTCCACTAGCTTTGTTCATAGTGATGCTTTCCAAGGCCCACTTGACTTCACATTCCAGGATGTCTGGCTCTAGGTCAGTGATCACACCATCGTGATTATCTGGGTTGTGAAGATCTTTTTTGTACAGTTCTTCTGTGTATTCTTGCCATCTCCTCTAATATCTTCTGCTTCTGTTAGGTCCATACCATTTGTGTCCTTTATCGATCCCATCTTTGTATGAAATATTCCTTTGGTATCTCTGATTTTCTTGAAGAGATCTCTGTTGTTTTCCTCTATTTCTTTGCATTGATCACTGAAGAAGGCTTTATTATCTCTTCTTGCTATTCATTGGAACTCTGCATTCAGATGTTTATATCTTTCCTTTTCTCCTTTGCTTTTCACTTCTCTTCTTTTCACAGCTATTTGTAAGGCCTCCCCAGACAGCCATTTTGCTTTTTTGCATTTCTTTTCCATGGGGGTGGTCTTGATCCCTGTCTCCTGTACAATGTCACAAACCTCATTCCATAGTTAATCAGGCACTCTATCTATCATATCTAGGCCCCTAAATCTATTTCTCACTTCCACTGTATAAAAACTATAAAAATATAAAGAATAAACTATAAAAATAAACTTTTGATAGTCTCAGAAACAAATGGAAAAAATTGATCTCTATATAAATGTCACATTCCAAAGTAACTCAGAATCATTAAAATTAAAATGTGAGCAAGTTGTAGGAGAGAGGCCAATTTACCATCAAGGTTACTCATGAGTTTCTAATCAGAAGAACTATTGTCTTTCACTTAGCTTGACTGCATTTTCTTTGCCTTGTCTGAAAAACAAAAACAAACAAAAAAACAAACAAACAAAAAAAAACCTCTTTACCATTTCATTTCTTTTCTGCATTGAACATTTCTTCTTTTCATTGGCACCACATCACTGCAGATTTCTCTTTTACCCTCTTAATTTTTTTGTTTTTGTTTTTTTTTCCCCCCTCTGACTCTTTCCACACTTCAGCTCCTAACCCATCCTCAAAAGGGTAGGAATAAAATCTGAGAATTTATTTCCAAGTTTCTCTTTCATGGGATTAAGCTTTGTCTCTTGAAACATGTTATTTACTTTCACAGCTTCCGCTTCTATTTAGGTGTCTCCTCTTCAGTAATTTTTTCCCTGAGCTCGTATTTCCTTGTTTTCTATCTGTTCCATTCTGGCATCAGATCAAAGCAGCTGTAGCAACCCGATATCTGCCTCAGGACTCTTCATGGTATTGTTCACCTGTGCAAAGAATTCTTGGCCCTATCCTGCCTTCTACCTCCAGCCTCTTCTTAGCACTAGGTGCTGTGCTTTCTTTAGCTTGATGAACCTATAATTCTGGAAAAGTGCTGAGCCTCCTGCTGGCCCTGGCACTATGGTTCTTGGGTGAGTACTAGTACCCACTGCACCACTACTGGTGGGGAGGACTCCTTCACTAGCCATGTCCTGACTTAGTCCTCTCAGCTTCCTTGCTCAGGAAAGGAAATCAGACAATGTCTATCTGTAGATGACTGGATTTAGATATGTTGAAATTATTTCAAATCACTTTAATCTGTCCTAGTTTATCGCATTATTTTTCACCTTAAATAGCTTTATTTTCTATCTGCCTCATTTATATTGACTAATATAATGAATATCTTTATCACTCCAGCTAAAAACTCTTGATTCACTTTTCATTGTACTTTTATTCTGTCTGTGATCATCAACCTCCTGCCCAATCACTATTAATTCTTTCATTTCAATGACTTTTAAGTATTTCTAGTTTCTCAATTTCCATTGTCCACCTTGTTTTTTTAATAATGAAATGAAAGCAATAGTTGCTAATTTATCTCCTTGTTTTCATTTATTATCTTATCTAATGAATACTACATAACACAGGGAATAAATTGTTTTAATATGTAGCTTTGCTTTCTCATTACCCTGTAAGTCTTCTTAGTAAGCTTCCATTTTCTACATAACACAAAGAGTTTTGTGAAATCAAATCTGTTATATTTCCCAACTACAAATGAGTCTCTAAGATGGGCCTAACATGTTGCTTTAAATAACTAATATTTATTGAATCAGATATAGTTCAAATCATGATACACAAATTCATGAATACATGAAAAATATTTTTAACCTTAATTTTTGGATCCATTTCCTCTGCCTACTACCATCACTTAAATGAATCTCCTACATTTTTAAAAAGTTGAGTTCCAGTTCAGAGCAGGCTTAGACCATACCAGGTCACATTCACCTTCCTGTTTCTGGCATTTATTTTACATTCTGTTGTTAGGGGAAGCACACTGACTGAAACCGCCCATCCTGGCCAGACACCATAGTAACAGATCATTTGTATGAGCTGTTTTATGACAGGCGGTCCTGGTAAGGAACATGGAACTAATAAGCCACCACCAACTGGAAGAGTTCAGGAAAGGTCAAAAGGAGACACCACATGTCCTACCACCTCCCAGAATCCTCACTGGCATCCATCTAGGGTGAACAAGGTATGCATCTCCTGGAAGGACTCAGAGTCAGGATGATTGGTTAAAGACAACCCGGAAACTAACCCCATCACCATAAAACCAGGGACTGCAAGCCACATGGCAGAGCTGTTCTCCTGGGTTCCCTTACCCTATGGCTTTCCATCTCGGGTGCCCTACCCCAACAAATCTCTTGCTTTGTCAGCACATGTGTCTCCTCAGACAATTCATTTCTGAGTGTTAGACAAGAGCCCAGTTTTGGGCCCTGGAAGGGGTCCCCCTTCCTGCAACACTATAATGGCTCTGGTCATATTCTTATTTGTTAAGTCCACCATAAATGTTTTCTCATTGATCAGATGATTCGACAGTACTATGAAGTATCTATGTCATGCCAGGTGCATGTTTGACTGCAGGTCTACTGCTTACATATTAAAGGATACGGAGGAATTGTAAAGTAGGTAATGAAGGGAAATTAAAAGCAGAATGGCTTTAAGGGTATTAAAGTCAAGAATCCAGATTATAAGAAGTCAAGATACTCTTTCAGAGCATCACTCCTCATTTCCTCTGGCAAGTACCTCAAAGTAAACACATTATTTAAGTTATAAGGGAGACCTATGTGAGCCCCAGAGAACTTGTTGTGTGTGTGTGCACGTGTGCACATGTGCACAGGCACTTAGTGATTTCCAACTCTGTGAACCCATAGACTGTAGCCTGCCAGACTTCTCTGTCCATGGAATTTTCCAAGCAAGAATACTGGAATGGGTTGCCATTTCCTACTCCAGGAGATCATGAGAGCTTGATATGCTGCTGCTAAGTCGCTTCAGTCGTGTCCAACTCTGTGCGACCCCATAGATGGAAGCCCACCAGGCTCCCCAGTCCCTGGGATTCTCCAGGCAAGAACACTGGAGTGGGTTGCCATTTCCTTCTCCAATGCATGAAAGTGAAAAGTGAAAGTGAAGTTGCTCAGTCGAGTCCGACTCTCAGTGACCCCATGGACTGCAGCCTACCAGGCTCCTCCATCCATGGGATTTTTCCAGGCAAAAGTACTGGAGTGGGGTGCTATTGCCTTCTCCGGAGAGCTTGATATAGTTCTCTCAATTTCCTTGGGAACCTCCTTTGTTGCAGTGTATTGGGATCCTAACCCCCTGAAGTTTATTCTCACCAAAAAAAAAAAAAAGATGACACTTTTGTACAGGCTAAAAAACCCGTAATTTTATAGATATTACTACTTATAACAAAAGAAAAATGTCCTATTTGCCCTGGTATGCGTGGCAGTTTCTTTTTATTTTATTTTATTTTATTTTTAAACTTTACAAATTGTATTAGTTTTGCCAAATATCAAAATGAATCCACCACAGGTATACATGTGTTCCCCATCCTGAACCCTCCTCCCTCCTCCCTCCCCATACCATCCCTCTGGGTCATCCCAGTTGCAATCAAAGCAGTTAAATCTAATATTGACCTCAAGTAAAGTTAAGAATATAATTGTTCTTGAAACTAAAAGGCACAAGGCAGAAGAAAATGACAGAGCCTTAACACACTTAGATAAGTCTTTTCTAGACATTAATGGATATGCAGATGATACCACTCTATTGAGAAATCAAAGAGGAACTAAAGAGCCTTTTGATGAGGGTGAAAGAGGAAAATGAAAATGCTGGATTAAAACACAACATTAAAAAAATAAGATCATGGCAACCCATCCCATCACTTCATGACAAATAGATGGGGGAAAAAAATGGAAACAGTGGCAGATTTTATTTTCTTGGGCTCCAAAATCACCGTGGATGGTGACTACAGCCACAAAACTAAAAGATGCTTGCTCCTTGGAAGAAAAGACATGACAGTGTTAAACCTAGACAGTATTAAAAAACAGAGACATCATCTTGCTATGTAGTCTATGTAGTCAAACGGAGAAGGCAATGACACCCCACTCCAGTACTCTTGCCTGGAAAATCCCATGGATGGAGGAGCCTGGTAGGCTGCAGTCCATGGGGTCGCTAGAGTCGGATACGACTGAGCGACTTCACTTTGACTTTTCACTTTCATGCATTGGAGAAGGAAATGGCAACCCACTCCAGTGTTCTTGCCTGGAGAATCCCAGGGACGGGGAAGCCTGGTGGGCTGCCGTCTATGGGGTCTCATAGAGTCAGACACGACTGAAGTGACTTAGCAGCAGCAGCATGTAGTCAAAGCTATGGTTTTTCCTGTAGTCTTGTACTGATGTGAGAGTTGGACCATAAAGAAGACTGAGTGCTGAAGAATTGATGCTTTTGAACTGTGGTGCTGGAGAAGACTCTTGAGAGTCCCTTGGATTGCAAAGAGATCAAATCAATCAATCCTAAAGGAAATCAACCCTGAATATGCATTGGAAGGACTGATGCTGAAGCTCTGATAGTTTGGTCACCTGATGCAAAGAGCTGACTCATTGAAAAAGACTCTGATGCTGGAAAATACTGAGGGCAGGAGGAGAAGGGGGCAACAGAGGACGAGGTGGTGGGATGACATTGACTCAATGGACAGGAGTTTGAGTAAGCGCCAAGAGACAGTGAAGGACAGGGAAGCCTTGCGTGCTGCAGTCTTTGGGGTCACAAAGCATCAGACAAAACAGTGACTGAAGAACAACAGCAAGACTTTAATCATGTATAAACTGTCTCATAAACCTTTGCCTTTGTATTCATTTACAGCTTAAAATCTAATTATAACCCATTGTCATTCTAAAGATCAAGTCCCAACTGTTTCATTGTATGAGTTTTTTTTTTCCAATTAAGTATGTGAGACCAAAGGGACTCAGGCTAGGCTACCTCCTCTCAATTTTCACAAGCTGACATGCATTGTGAAAATAGTTCTTGATTATTTCCCTTACAGCTTTGCTGTGAAGGAAAAAATCCCACTGAGCTGTGTACATTCCCCTAACATGCTCCAGGGTCAGCAAATGTGGTTAGTAAGCACTGTTCTTTAAAACCAGAGTTTCCACTACATTGCTAGCAATAACCCAAATCAATAGAGCAAAACAACACAAACCAGTATGTGGTGAGTGATGACAAACAGATCTGTAGAGATATAAATGGAAAATGATACAGAATAGCCATATCATCTGGTGATAAAAATACAATCTTATAACACTCCTAGCCTTGAATAGTTTTAACTATTGCACACAAAGCCAGCAAGCAGCAAATCATGGATAAAGACAGTTGCTGTTTTCATTTTACTGTTTGCTCTCTGCTAATAGATTGCAACAGAATGATTATGTCGAGGGTTAAGCATTTGGAGAAGATCACCATAATTAACTGGCATTATTTGGTGACATGATGACATTCTAAGTCACACATCATAGAAAAGAAAAACTGACCTGACCATCTATTTTACTCTCTAGAGATCAACAAAAGTGTCCTCAAATGATTGAAAAGGATGTTAAAGCCACCCGTGAAATCACTTTAAAAATAATTTCTCAGGTAACTTGTCTGAACTCTGAATGGATAATATAGCCCTCAAAATCTCAGCAGAAAGGAAAAATTTGCCTCACAGATGCAATTATTATCCCTTTATAAAAATACCTTCTGAAAAAAGAAAAGTGAAGTGAGAACATTCACTGATTAAAGCCGGTTGCTATTGAAAACTACAAGATTGCTTTTCATGAAGCATATTAACTTTATAAATTGATATCAAAACCTAAAAAAGAAGTCTTCAATATATAAATATTTTTCACATGACTATAAGAAATAAGAAATAAGAAAGTTTGTCAAAATTGTTACTATTAAACATGATCCAAATACTGATTTACTTTAAACAAGAATGTTATAAATTCCTCAGATGTATTAAAAGGAAAGAATTGACACAACAATGAGAAGGTTAGCACTTCTTGGAAATGAACACAATGTATTTATTCATATTTTTCTGTTTCCAGTTGATGATGAAGGACACTGTACTGTGAGACATTTACCCTGACCACAAAGAGAACTCTTGTATCGTCTGGTTTGGCCCACAGCTTCGGAAAGGATAAAAATATGTAAATGGAAACTACACTTGGAATTTTGTCTTGTGACAGTTCAGAATGAGAAGTCTCTGGTGAGCAGAAAGAAAAGGTTAGCAATTTTTAATATCCAAAATGATCAGTCATTCACCATACACGTCTCTGGTGAACTACGTAATGTCAGTGCTGTCACAAAAGCAAGACAGAAAATAAAAGTCCTAACAATTTTAATTCAAGGGAAAAAAAAATCCTAGAAAACTTTTTTTCCTCTCTAGATCACTTTAGGCTTGCACAATATGCATTTTATAATTCTTAATTTATATTCAACAGCAATGCTCTCTCTGGCTTTAAGATCTTACCCATTTCTCAATCTGATACTTCAAAAGATTTTACAGTTGCTATTTTCTAGTTTAAAATGGGTGATTCTCATTTCATTCACAAGAAACATGATGCCTTGCCAACCTCTAGAGAGGCAAATTATCATTGCAGAATTGTAACAATACCTACTTATATGAGAGGGCAGAAGCAGCACTAAGCATTATATTTGCCTTTCTTCACTTAATTCTCACAGACCTCAAATGGCCATACTTGGGCCTGGAGACAAGAAGAAATTTGTCCAAGTTCACAAATAACTAAATTTCTGAAGATCTGGCACATTTTGTCAATTCTGAAGAGCATAGAAATCACTGATTATTTATTCAACAAATGTTTCTACTAAGTACCAAACATGGTTAACTGTGGGAAAAAAACAAATTGGATTAAGTTTTGATTCTTGCCCTCAAGGACCTTACCTTCTTATTTGGAAGAGAGATCATTAAATAAACATAGTGTTACCTATAGCTACTCACAGCCCTAAGGAGTGAAACTGACTTAAGAGCCCAGACAGATATGAAACTGAAACTATCTTCTTTTAGTGAATAAATATTTATAACACTAACAGAATAAAAATGCTTGGCAAGTCCATCTGAAAAATACTTATTCTGTATTTATGGCACTGATATAAAACAATAAAAGTGAAAATCAATCATAGCACTTTGAAAGGTGTATAATTTATATTGATATTTTCTAAAAAAATTCATGGCATTAGCTTTTATTTCAGATTGTTGTAGGTACAGCCAAATTGTACCTATGCTAATTTAAGGGACACCATTTGTAGCAATGATGGAAAATTCAGTGCTGAATACTATAGTTATGCCAATAGCTGAAAGTGTTTCAAGGATCAAAACTCAATCTCATAAAATAATATATTTGCTAACTGAAAGACACATGCTCAGTATTCCAGTTGGACGACTGGCATCCATCTTTCGTCTACTGAAAAGACAGCATTAGATATTAAAAGTTAAAAAAAAATATTATTGGGAATACAAGCCTAAGAGCTTCTTTAATATGGCAGTTGAGTCTGGTAAATTTCCATAAACAGGTTTTAGGAAGTGAAAAGAACTTCTATGTAAATACTTTATATAAGTAATATGACTTATTTAGAAAACAGACAACAGAATAAGACAGCTTCTTTCACATCCGCACAGTGACTGAAAGTCACTGCAAGGTCACAAGTGACAGAAGTGAAGCAGGGATTTTGCCACCCACGATAAGACTGTCCCACATAGGTGAGCAGCAGGCCTACTTTTAGAATCTCATCATTAATGTCAGGAAACAACACTATCTTAAATTCTGTGCTAATGAAAATTTCTTAGAAATATGAGTATTTTAAGATGCTGTATTTGCTTAGGAGAGGGTTCAGGGCACTTTGCCCAAAATATGTCACTTGGGCATGTTGATTATTTTGAATTAAAGTTACTTAAGAGACAGTCAGTGTAAGAAGGACACTTCTACTCTTTTGTCTCCCTGAAAGAAGGACATAAATCTCCCGTGTGAAAGGTATCCTCTCTATACCAAGAGGATGAGAAAACCTTACCGCCAGATACAGGGAATTCAAGGATGACAAGGTCATGTAAGCAAATCTCATTACTTCTTTACTAAATGACTACACCAAGCCCAGGCCCATCATCTTGTCAGCTCTCCACAGATGTATTAGTACTTGGTGTAAAAAATAAAAGCTGTCTGCTCTAGTCACTTTTTCAAGCATTATATTTTTATGAGCTCCTGTATGTACAAATTTAAATTTGTTTTCCTCTTGCTAATCTGTCATATGCCAATTTAATTATTAGATCAGCCAGAAATCTTGGAGGGGAAGAAAAGAAAATACTTCCTCCCCTACATTTACATAGCGCTTTATAGTTTCTCTGTGCAGTTCTGTTCTCCCTGTGAGACTGTCAGTTTCTGGACAGCAAAACCTGGTTAGCACAGTGGTCACTATGGAGCTGGTTCTCAAAACACATATCTTGAATTGAATTGAACTGTATTCCTAATTTTAAAATATTTTGTACCTCTGAGAGTTTACTTAAACAGGCAAACCACAATTTCACATTCACCATCTCTATTGGTGTGTTCAAGGCTCTGAAGTTTTGCCTATCATATTTCCCAAGATTCAATAAATCAATTTCAAGGACATTTTAATACATTTGAGAAAAGGAACTTCTGAGTGAAAGGTCATTGCTTTCATGTTAACATTATTATTTCTTAAGACCTCACAGTTACAAAAGACTATATGGCTTGTCATAACTGAAGCTGAAAAATGTTATGACTGCCATTCATATTTTATTAAATAAATAGCATTACATAAATAGTGCTTATATTAGCCATACAAAACAGAAATTTTAAGTCACTTATAAAATTGAGGTCTTTTTCTATTTTCTTACTTTTCTAAAATGGTTTTATTTAATAGTTTTAACATTTTTCTAGAATTTATCAGCTACTGACTTATAATACAAGTTCACCCAATATAAAAAATTCAAATCGTCATTATCCAACTATTATGAGAATAAATAATACATAAAATAACCTCAAGTTATTTCTAGAAAGCGTTTTTATACAAGTACTATTAGTTTTATGTGACCCCCATGGACTGTAGCCTACCAAGCTTCTCAGTCCATGGAATTTTCCAGGCAAGAGTACTGGAATGGATATGCTATCTTCAATACATTAAGAAATGATATTAAGGGAAATTTACCTTACTTCTGCTATAATTTAATTAGAAACCCTCTATCTTGAAAGGCAATTTAGGACATCTAAGAGAATCTATCAAATATGTTCTAAAAGCAAAATAATTTTAGCTTACCAAAATTAGCACAATGTAATATTGTTATATGCTGTTACATATGTTATATATAACATATGAATATATATGTTGGGGTAGGATCACACTCCTTAATATTGTATATATTATATATATAACATATATGTTACATTAATGAAATGTAAATAATATGGAAAACACTTAAGGATAAAACTTATCTAGGCTAAACTAAACCTATGATGTTCCAAATAAAGAAACTGAGTTATACTTATTGCAAATGTAGATAATTCTTTATATATTACATATTTATCATTAGTATTAGACAAACTGAGAAATACTAGATATTGAATCACAGTAAAACAAAAACCATATCCTTAATTATCTAAGTTCAATAATAATCACTTGAAATACGGTCTGTACCTGTGTGTGCAACAGGCAAGAGTGCATCAAATGTGAGAGAGTAGATAGAGTGGAACACACAGACTCATTGTGCTGTCTTGGGAACTGGGTCATTTATAAGTGTTAAAATTTTCTCCCTTAAGTTCTGAGTATTAATCAATGTCTTCAACTTACAGGGGGGTCTGCATCTTCGGCGTAAACAGTCGTTATAGGTGTACCCTTGACAGCATCTGGAGCCACCATTCCTTTGTAGATTCGTTTACTAAATACTGGAGGGTAATCATTCATATCCTGTAAGACACAATGAGGAGTTCAGTGCTCTGTTTAAACCAGGTTGCCTCTTCCTATCACACAATCCATTTGCCACTGTCAGCCTTCCATCCTCTCAATTCCATTACCCTCACTTCCAAATGGCACCCCAGAGGAAACTACTAGAGTCCCTATACAATATTAAGGAGTATGATGCCTACCCCATTCTATCGGAGCCCCCTCCACTCAAGTAAACAGCCTGTCTCACAAACCATGTGCCTCCAGAAAAAGCTTTCAGATATTGTAATGATGGTTGAAATTTTCTCTAAAGATGCTTCTAATGGTATGATGTAGTTTTGAACTTTGAAGAGTAGGAACACATTTCATAAAAAATACCCTTCTATGAGACAGGTGTAGAAGATGGCATATATACATATATATATATATATATATATATATAAAATATGTATGTGCATATATATTGTTTTGTTGTTGCTTTTAAAGAAAGCTCTTTAATGTTTCCATTGCAATTGCAAATTCTTTAATATTTAGCATAATAGGATGATTAGAGCATTTCAAATGCAAATTGTGAGATATCCTTTGATGCCATTTTACATTTTTACAAACATAAAATGATTAAAAGATGTTTTCCCTCTAGCACACTGCAATAATGACACATAAGTGCTGGGAGCAGGAGCTCCGCCCGTGGCAAAGGTCATAAGGAAGGAGGCTCGGCATACGCAAAGGTGGGATCGAGCCTCAGGAGTCCCCCTGGAAATTCTCAAGCATCTACCCCCAAAACCAGAGTCTGCCTACTTTCTGCTTTGTGCTCTCACCTACACCTCTGACTTTATGGGGGCTGTCCCCCACTACCTCTCTCTGAAAAAAGAGTTAACTTACAGCTCCTGTTAATAAAGTTCCTGGGTGTGATAGTGTTTCAACCTACAAACTCCTTTGGAAGTCCTCTAGCCTGCCTGAATAGGTTTTTCCGGCCACATGTGATTGCTCAGAGCCTCCCAACTGTGAGAGGCATGAGATGTTCTAAACAGTCTAAATACAGATTCCTTTGAGCAGTTAAAAGATTGATTAGAAATTGTATTGGTGAAGGGTTTTTCACTTGTTGGGCCAATGTTTGCTGCTAAGTCTCCATGTCCCTTACCTGCTGTGTCCCTGGCAGTATATTGATTAATATGATTGGTGTAAGTAGTAGCTTTAATGTTTGTAACCTTGGACCCTTGAGTTAATTCTTTTTCTTGTTATAGCCCACCAGACCTTTGCCCTATAGGAATGCAACTTTATTTAATGCTTTTGGAGGGTGGCGCCTGACTTTAGAATAATCACCTTTAGAGAAAAATAAGTTTCTTAAAATGTTAACAGGCCTCCAGGCCAGAAGATGATGCAAATCACCTAAACTTTTGCATATGATAAGTTTGCAGGAAGAAAGCCTGGCTTACTGCATGACTCTATCTCTTCCCCCATTATCCTCTATGCATAACTTAAGGTATAAAAACTACTTTGGAAAATAAAGTGCGGGCCTTGTTCACCGAAACTTGGTCTCCCCATGTCGTTCTTTTTCTCACCTTCTGGCTGAATTATTCAGCCTCTTTTCTCCACTGAATTT
>NW_011494944.1:2813108-2813390 GCF_000754665.1 Bison bison bison | reverse complement strand
ATTTAACCACTCTTTATATCCTTAATTAACGTTTAATTAAGCAATTGTTTCCTGATCCTCACTGACGCCGTCTCCCCTTCGAAACCCCTGGATCCAACGGGGCTGGACCCCGGCAAGTGGCGCCTGAACAGGCTTTTGGAAGGTAGGTCCCTCAGAGCAATTAGGGTCATCAGCCCTATTGCCCACCCCCCACCCCCACCTCGGAACAATTGGGGTCATCAGCCCTATTGTTCCGCCTGTGTTGAGTTTTCCGGACGGCTAGGACCCCACTCAGGGTGTCCG
>NW_011494944.1:2806986-2813008 GCF_000754665.1 Bison bison bison | reverse complement strand
CAAAAAAAAAAAAAAAAGGCGGAGCTCCTGCTCCCAGCACATAGGATTAGATGTTCTTAGTCAGAAATCATGTTAATTTATTTAAATATTTTTTCAAAGTGATTTATATGTATATTTTTAGTTTTCACAATTCAGTGATATGAGTTATTCATGTTTATTCATTAGATGATATTTATGATGTTCCTTCCATTTTTATGACCCAATGCTAGGCACTGGAGATACTGAAGTGACTAAAAAAAAAAAAAAAATATGTTCTTGGATTTGTCACTTAATTACCATTTGGCAGGTAAAGTTACTGATTCTGAAGATAGCATAGTGACATCTGCTAAACTTATCTACTGGTTTGGCAAAGCCACAAATTAATCTGGTCTCTTGAGAGCCAGGTGATTTTTTTTTCTCAAAAATTTAAGGTTTTATGGAGAATTGCAAATCCTTTTTTCTTAAAAATAATGATTATTAACCTGGAGGATTTATCTTTCTCAGATTTACTTTAAAAAAAAATATTATACCCTGCATTGTTTTGGATACTCTGACTCAAACATGATTGAGCTCAAAACTAAATTTGTTAGTTATTTTATTCCCCAGGCCAACCTTTTCTCACTTGATTATGCTACACAGTCTTTGGCATTTGTTCTGACACAAAATTTTTTTTGCACCATGTAAACTGGAAATATACAAATTAGCTGATTATGAACACCCTTTTTTTGCAAAGAGGTCAGGACAATTGGATCATAAACAACTGCAATCAGATTGAGCTTGCTTTTCACAGTAGACCTAACATCTGAGTTGTATATCTGAAAAACCCTGCAGACTCTCATAAAAGTTGGAGTTGTTGAACTGTAAGCAAAACTGAGAAATTTTCAAAAAGTACGTCATTTCCGTTTTGACATGCAATATTCACAACCTCTACAATGAAGACTTCCTTTATATATGATGAGCTTTAGAATCTAAACAAGTAAATAAACCTAGGAAGCACATGTTCTCTATAATAAGGACAGTGGAAGATATTGCTCTTCAGGTTCCGGGGATGGGGTAAATATATAAAATTTTTGCAGGCACATATCCTCCTGCTCTTTTCAAGAGTGCTAACTATTTTAATGAGTGAATCCTGTAACCGAAGGGATGGAACTCCTCTTGTGCCCCCTAAATCATAGTTTCTGAAGGTTAGAAAACGAATCCAACTTTGTGATTTTTCTGTACATGACTTTCCCAAATCACATAAAGTCAGTACATTCCTATGAATTTTCTTCTCTATTCTCCAAGGGGATATTAAAAATCTTAATGTTACAGGCATGTTTTGGATTAATTTGACTATTACAGGGGAAAAAATATGGTTTTTCTTAATTATGTCAATACAGCTGCTAACAGTGCTGAGTACAGTAACATCTTTTTCTTTGTTGTTGTCTTGAAAAATAGTCACCAGGTCACTCACCTCCTAACTGAACACACAGTGGACATTTTTATAATCTGGCTTCATAAACTGATTATACAGAAACCTAAGTTTGTGAATTGGTATCCCTCACTTAGCCTGCTTGCCATTGACAGAATGGAGAATAAAATCAATGCTGTCACTGTATCTGTATATCTTTTTTCTGGCACACTGTACATATTTTGAGGTTACAATCCTTCACCATGGCTAAACTGGGTAGCCAGTACACACAATTCTTGCACAGTGCATTATTTCAGATGAGAGAATTTATTGAAATGCACAATGCCAAATAGCATAATCAATACTTTATTATATTTATGCTTCAGGGATGCTTGAAGAAAAATGTATATAAATCTGCCTCTGTACAAATGCTCTGCTGCTGCTGCTGCTGTCTCTTCATTCGTGTCTGACTCCGTGCGACCCCATAGACGGCAGCCCACCAGGCTTCCCCGTCCCTGGGATTCTCCAGGCAAGAACACTGGAGTGGGTTGCCATTTCCTTCTCCAATGCATGAAAGTGAAAAGTGAAAGTGAAGTCTCTCAGTCGTGTCTGACAAATGCTCTACTATGCAGCAAATTAAGGATAAGCTCCGCTCTTCAAACGCAAGCGCTTTTCTGTTGTCAGTCTTCCACTAGAGGGCATGATTGACAAAAAGAAAATTTCCTTTTCTGTCCTCGTTAGCAATTTTATCAAGACCTATAACAGTTTGCTGTCTGTGATTATAATTTTTGTTGTTCTGAACAAAAAAATTCTTTTCATGTTTTTAAAGAGTATTCTGAATGTTACCATGGTTCTCAGCTGGAACGAAGCCTTGATCTTCTTAGAAAAAAAAAATAGTCGTATGAGTTAGCATAATTAGCTCCCATGTATCAAGCAACTGAAACTGCACCTGAATGTACAGCTATCTAAGAGGAAGAAAATATGTTTATTTATTTTCTAAATTCAAATTAAAGTAATCACAGAAGCCATTTCTGCTTTGGCAGACCACAGAGTAGATTTTAAGCAACCTTTTCTAATGAGTATAACAGGACATAGGAAATTGCTGGTGACTTACAAATTAATGGCAGGGTCTCTTTTTAAAGACAAGAGAGATGATACAATTTTTGATGTCTGGAATCATGGGTTAAAAATTATTCTAGATAAGAGGCTTTGCCTTGATAGAAGAGTACTAACCAGTGATACTTCCATCATCTTTGTTAAATGATGATAATACAGAGAATGCCAGTCCTCATCTCAAACTCTTATGCACACTCTGTAACGAGATCAGGTGGTGAGGTGGTGTGTGCTAGTGGGTGGAATGGCTTCTGTTACTCCTCCCTTACTGTCTAGCATTAGCACTAGAACCGTCAGCTACCTTGCCTCTGAAATCCTTTAAGGCTTATGAACCTGATGCCTCCTCTTCCTTGGCAGAGGACACAGTTGATTTTTTTCCTTTGTCTGTTACTAGTTCTGTTTCCCAGTACCAGACACACTCTGTTGTTCCTGTTGCTGTTTCTTACATTATATGCCTTCTGCATTTTCTGCCCCTGTGGTTTCTTTGTTTGTTTGTTTGTTTGTTTTTCTGACTCCTCTCCCTTCTCCTTTGATTCTGTCACATAAGGTCAAAAAGGCCCCATCTCCAATCAAACACATCTTTCCTTTTCTATTTTGCATGGAGTTCTCTTAAACACAAATCACAAACTTATCTCAACAATTTTTGGCAAGGTTGGGAGGGTGGGGATAAAAACCTGTACTGGAAGTTTCTTTGTTAGCTGCCTAAAATTGTTTTGCTTTTCAAGTTTGAAGCTTTTCTAGAATCTTGGGTGATAGTATTATTCCCAATATAAGGTAATCAATGGTACACTTGCCACAAGAAGCAAAGTGTACACTATAGTTCTCAGTATCACAAATATTGATGGAGCTCCCCTGTATAGCAACCCTCTCCAGTACTCTTGCCTGGAAAATTCTATGGATGGAGGAGCCTGGTAGGCTACAGTCCACGGGACTGCAAAGAGTCGGACACGACTGAGAGACTTCACTTTCACTTTCCCCTGTATTAGGTAGTACATTAGATGCTGGAGATATGGTTACCAGCAAGAAAGATAAAGTGCCTGCTGGTACTGAGCTTACAATTTAGTATGGAAAACAAATAAATAAATATTATCAAGTGTGATGAATGCTATGAAGGAGGAAGTATAAGGATGTGATGGGAAAACATATGAAGGAGTTTAAATTTCACATAGGATGTATCCCTGTTATCTGAGCAACTGCCTCATTACTTATGCATGTTGGCTGGTAAAACAGTTTTTCAAGATTAATGGTTAAATTAGAAGAGACTAACACTGTGCAGTGTTGATAAGCCACTAATTTAATATAAAATTCCACTCCCATCTAATTTCTCTAAACTGGAATGATAATGTAGGGGGAGGCAGTTGATAAGTTTCTTGAATTTTTTCCAAGTCATGATACTGTGGTCAGTTGGGAGTTGTTCAGTCACTAAGTTGTGTCTGACTCTTTGCGACCCCATGAACTACAGCATGCCAGGCTTCCCTGTGTTTCACTATCTCCCAGAGTTAGTTCAAACTCATATCCACTGAGTCAATGCCATCCAACCATCTCATCCTCTGTTGTCCCCTTCTCCTCCTGCCCTCAATCTTTCCCAGCATCAGGGTCTTTTCCATCCAGGGTCTCTGCATATAGTGGCCAAAGTATAAGCATGTATATTCAGTATTCTTGCCTTGAGAACCTCATGAAGAGTATGAAAAGGCAAAAGGATATAACACTAAAAGATGAACTTCCTAGGTCAGTAGGTGTCCAATATGCCACTGGGGAGGACTGAAGAAGTAGCTTCAGAAGGCATGAAGAGGCTGAGCCAAAGCAGAAACGACACCCAGGTGTGGATGTGTTTGGTGGTGAAAGTAAAGTCCGATGCTGTAAAGAACAATACTGCATTGAAACCTGGAATGTTAGGTCCATGAATCAAGGTAAACTGGATGTGGTCAAGCAGGAGACAGTAAGAGTGAACATTGACATTTTAGGAATCAGTGAACTAAAATGGACGGGAATGGGTGAATTTGATTCAGATGACCATTATGTCTACTACTATGGGCAAGGATTCCTTAGAAGAAGTGGAGTAGCCCTCATGGTCAACAAAAAACTCCAAAATGCGGTACTTGGGTACAATGTCAAAAATGACAGAATGATCTCAGTTCATTTCCAAGGCAAACCAATTGGGAGAATATGTGTCTATTCTGAGCTTGAATCTATGAAAAGATTCTAATCATATCACCCTATCTCAGACTTTCTAAAAACTGTATCATAATTATATATATGTGTGTGTGTATGTTTTTTTTTTCCACTGTATATCAGACATTATGCTAACTGTGTTAAATTTATCATTTCAATTAGTTTGTCTAAAAGATATGTTAGCTATTATTATTATTTCTAATTTATAATAAGGAGCTGAAGCTTAGAGAAATTAAGTTGTTCATAATTATCCAGCTAATAAAAGATAGACCTAATATTTAATTCTAGTACGCCAGATCCTGAGCTTCCCTGGTGGTTCAGATGGTAAAGAATTTGCCCGCAATGCAAGAGACCCAGGTTTGATCCCCTGGGTTGGGAGATCCCCTGGAGGAGGGGATGGCAACCCACTCCAGTATTCTTGCCTGGGGAATCCCATGGATAGAGAAGCACAGAGAGTCAGACATGACTGAGTGACTAACAGTTCCTCACATTTTTCTTCTCACATCAGATTTTAAAGGCATCATTCTGATACTTGGAGGTGAGAAAAAGGGGAACTGGCAAAGTCATCAGAAAAGTATATATAAAATGACTTGAGTAGGATTTTCATTAAAATTCCACACATAAGATTTTAAACATCTCTTTCCAAAAATATTTTACAGTTTTAAGAACTCTTCTAACTAGTTATTATACTTTTATCTTGACAATCTGGCAAGCTTCTAAACAATGCATAATTCGAATCTATCTCCCTGAAGATAATTTTAAAAATTTATTTATAAAGAATTTTTTTTTTGTAAAAAAGAGAGTTGTAGCAGTTTTTTTTTTCTTTTCTTTTTTTATTTTTTAACTTTACAATATTGTATTGGTTTTGCCATATATCAACATTGTATACTTTAAACAACAACTTTTTCAGTATTTAACCACACAAATAGTTGTTTTCACTAAAACCTAATAAAGTTTTTCCTAAATTGCACTCTTTAGAAAATTAGTTCTATTAGAAAATTTACAAATTAAAAGAAATGCCATGATAGATTGTGGGAAATTACATTTTATTTTCTTGATATTCACAACATACACTAGGATATTAATATTCAAGGCTCCTATACAAAGGCCTACAGTACAGAAATCTTTATTTTTATACATACTGGTGTTTCCCAAACTAATTTGTCCATGTTAATCTTTGTATATGAGACACCCAGACACTCCTCAAGACACCATCTTGAGGGGCTCATTTCGATCAGATCAGTCGCTCAGTCGTGTCCGACTCTTTGCAACCCCATGAATCGCAGCACACCAGGCCTCCCTGTCCATCACCAACTCCCGGAGTTCACTGAGACTCACGTCCATCGAGTCAGTGATGCCATCCAGCCA
>NW_011494944.1:2801200-2806540 GCF_000754665.1 Bison bison bison | reverse complement strand
TGATCTTCTTTTTCTGAATGTTGAGCTTTAAGCCAACTTTTTCACTCTCCACTTTCACTTTCATCAAGAAGCTTTTTAGTTCCTCTTCACTTTCTGCCATAAGGGTGGTGTCATCTGCATATCTGAGCTTATTGATATTTCTCCCAGCAATCTTGATTCCAGTTTGTGTTTCTTCCAGCCCAGTGTTTCTCATGATGTACTCTGCATATAAGTTAAATAAACAGGGTGACAATATACAGCCTTGACGAACTCCTTTTCCTATTTGGAACCAGTCTGTTGCTCCATGTCCAGTTCTAACTGTTGCTTCCTGACCTGCATACAAATTTCTCAAGAGACAGATCAGGTGGTCTGGTATTCCCATCTCTTTCAGAATTTTCCACAGTTTATTGTGATCCACACAGTCAAAGGTTTGGCATAGTCAATAAAGCAGAAGTAGATGTTTTTCTGGAACTCTCTTGCTTTTTCCATGATCCAGCAGATGTAGGCAATTTGGTCTCTGGTTCCTCTGCCTTTTCTAAAACCAGATTGAACATCTAGAAGTTCACGGTTCACATATTGCTGAAGCCTGGCTTGGAGAATTTTGAGCATTACTTTACTAGCGTGTGAGATGAGTGCAATTGTGCGGTAGTTTGAGCATTCTTTGGCATTGCCTTTCTTTGGGATTGGAATGAAAACGGACCTTTTCCAGTCCTGTGGCCACTGCTGAGTTTTCCAAATTTGCTGGCATATTGGGTGCAGCACTTCCTGCTCTATAAAATAGATCATGAAAGACCGTGAAGACATCAATATATTGAAGGCACAGATTATTAGTGTTTGGAGTACTATATGACTTTGGTGAATTTAAATTTTCAGAGTATTAATATGTATTGAGGATTTCGCATATCAAGAGTGTCCCTGCCCCCAGTATGTACCAGCCAATTCATCAGGATAGAGATAGCAGTTGATAGTCATGATGCAATTGGAAAATGGTAACATTGCTTAGCAGTAACTAGTATAGAAAAGGCTTATCAGCATTTGTTACCCACATTGGGAGACTCATGGCAATAGCAAGCCTGGTCTCATTTGCCTTGGCAGCCAGGGAAGAATGTGATAAGCTGCTCCTGCTGCTAAGTCCCTTCAATCATGTCCGACTCTATGCGACCCCATAGACGGAAGCCCACCAGGCTCCCCTGTCCCTGGGATTCTCCAGGCAAGAACACTGGAGTGGGTTGCCATTTCCTTCTCCAATGCATGAAAGTGAAAAGTGAAAGTGAAGTCATTCAGTCGTGTCCGACTCTTAGTGACCCCATGGACGGCAGCCTACCAGGCTCCTCCATCCATGGGTTTTTCCAGGCAAGAGTACTGGAGTAGGGTGCCATCGCCTTCTCTCAACGGAGCCTAGTTACCTTCAAAAGAACTACATCTTGCACTGAAGGGTAAAATTACTCAATTGTGTATATAAGTAAAGCATTTTCTCGGGAGTCCCAGAAATCAGTGGGTGACTTTTGGGAATCCATGAGAGAGACTCATAGATATATGAATTATTACTACTTAAGATACTATTTTTGTCTCTAGGCTTGTATAATTTTTGTTTCCTCTGGCTTTGTTTTTTAGTAGAAATATATTACATCTTAGTTTTAGATTTGTACAACAGCAGAATAGGCAGATAGTTTAAGAAATTATCTGATTCAGCCCCATGACACACCCTCTTTGGTGTATTCATATTCTTTAAACATGGAGGTGCATATATATTAGAAAGAATATACTATAAAAATCTGATAGTACAGAATAGAACAGAGGGTAACATTTGAAGGTCATGGTCCTTAAATGGGTATTTTATCCAGGCTAACCAATCTCAAGAGGAACAGTAGAAGGTCATAAAAAATAATGACCAATCAGGAGGCAAGAAGAAAGATAAATTAGAAGCATGGAATTAACAGATAAACACCACTGTACATAAAATAGATAAACAACAAGGATTTACTGTATAGCATAGGGACTATATTTGGTATCTTATAATAATCTATAATGAATTTAGAAACTATCATTTAGAAAAATTATATATATATAATTGTAACCCAAAATTAACAATGCTGCAAGTCAACTATGTGCTGTGCTGTGCTTAGCTGTGTCTGATTCTGCGACATCCTGGACTGTAGCCTGCCAGGCTCCTCTGTCCATGGAATTTTCCAGACAAAAATACTGGAGTAGGTTCCATTTCCTACTCCAGGGTAGGAAGTAGGGATCGCCCCAAGCCAGCATCTCTTGCATCTCCTTCATTAGCAGGAAGATTCCTTACCCCTGAGCTACCTGTCAGTCGGTTCAGTTGCTCATTCGTATCCTACTCTTTGCAACTCTATGGACTGTGGCATGCCAGGCTTCCTTGTCCACCACCATCTCCTGGAGCTTGCTCAAACTCATGTCCATTGAGTCAGTGATGCCATCCAACCACTTCATCCTTTATCGTCCCCTTCTCCTCCTGCCTTCAATCTTTCCCAGCATCAGGGTCTTTTTCAATGAGTCGTTTCTTCACATCAGGTGGCCAAAGTACTCGAGCTTCAGCTTCAGCGTCAGTCCTTCCAATGAATATTCAGGACTGATTTCCTTTAGGGTTGACTGGTTTGATCTCCCTGAAGTCCAAGGGACTCTCAAGAGTCTTCTTCGACACCACAGTTCAGCGCTACAGTTCAACACTACAGTTCAATTCTTCAGCGCTCTGTTTTCTCTGTAGTGCAATTCTCACATCCGTACATAACTACTGGAAAAACCATAGCTTTGACTAGAAAGACCTTTTTCAGCAAAGTAATGTCTCTGATTTTTAATATGCTGTTTAGTTGGTCATAGATTTTCTTCCAAGGAGCAAGCATC
This sequence comes from Bison bison bison, assembly GCF_000754665.1. NCBI lineage: Eukaryota > Metazoa > Chordata > Mammalia > Artiodactyla > Bovidae > Bison > Bison bison. Next base: position 2,803,693 of record NW_011494944.1, on the reverse strand, counting down.
TTTTAATTTCATGGCTGAAGTCACCATCTGCAGTGATTTTGGAGCCCAGAAAACAAAGTCTGTCTCCTATATTATTTTGAGATAGGAACATTTCTTTCCTTCTCAGAGGAAGAAATCACTCTGAAACATGAACATGTTAGCTTTATATTCCAAGACTCACTGAATTTCCTAATAACTTCAGCTCTTGTAGATGGTCATTCTTGTCTGGTCCTTCCATCTATCCCTGCCTACTCCCATACCTGTACCATCTTTTATATGCAAACACACTGGGGGTGAATACAGTTTCTTCCCTTCATAGAAGAATCTCCTTCACTCTCTCTTCTACTTGTGTGCAAGACATTCTATCTAAAACTACAATCAGCAAATGACTTAAGTCATCTGTTTACCCTGGACAAGTTCTTTAAATTCCTTTTAATGCTATCCAGAATTGTATATACATTTAAGTATTTCAACCTTTCTGGCTTGTATTCAGCTTTTTGCTTACTATAGAAAACAGATTTTTTATTTCCATGTATTTTCTATATTATATTATTATAACTCAGTTTGTAAGGGCATGTTTTTCTCTGGATTTTATGTTTATAACTATTTAGAATTTTATTCCTATTTTTCAGAGATTTACCCATATCCTATAATTCACTATGGTCACAGATTCAATCTTTATTCAATATATATACAACCAAAAGACCTTGTTTCAGCAATATTCTGCAAAGCCTTTGTAACAAATATACATATTGTTCAAATGATCATGATTAGTTTTGTTTTGGATCCTTGAAATTTGACACTAAGAAAGCTCTTTGCAGGTGTCTATATTAAAATTCAATTTTCCTTCTATTGTGAAAATATTTTTCCTTTGAAATAAATATTTATTTTTTTCCATTATCACTCCAATCTTAAATAAATTTGATGGATTAGATATTAAATACTGAATTTTTCTTTTTTCCCATTTCTTTACAAAAGAAATTATGTCTTTGCTCATTTTCAGAGATGACTTCAACATGGTTTCCCCATGGTAACTATTTTGTGTAGAAATATCTCTTGGCAAATACCATGCAATTATGTTATCAACTAAATAGCTTGTCAGTACTGCAAGCAAACAGACCGATAGCAGAAAATTTGCAAGCTTGGGAAAGATTTACATTTGTAGGGAAATGAGAAATATACTTCACTCTTCCCTTCAAAACAAACAAGTATGATACTTCTATAGGTCCCAATGGTATACAATACAGTTTTACAATTCTCTTTGTGATAATCTTATCCTGAGTGATTAGGTGAAAAGAAAGCACATGTCAGTCTGAATTTGGAGAAATATTCAATAAACTTGATCATGTTTAAATAACCTTGAATAAGAAAACAAAGTGTCACTGAAAAATGTCTAGAATTAAATATTGTTTTGTTTTCAATGTACAATTATCCAGAAGGAACTCTGTATAAGTAAGGAAATGTTGACCAATGAAATTGTTTGACTTCTCTAAATTAGAGAGCAACTGAGGCAATAAAAATTAGATCATTACTCTTCTGTTTCTGAAGAAAGAAGAGCCCATTAATGAGCAACAATTCCCACCTTCTGATTTTGACTTCTGGAGTGAATTCCATGTATTAAAATAAAGGGGTGGTCAGAGAATGTGGAAGACATTTTAAGAGATGTGAGTCCCCAATAGAGAATGAGGCTTATTGAGTGCACATCCTGCTTGTTCAGATGATAGTTTAGGACTCATTTTGATACCAAAGACTTCTATCAAAAAAAAAAAAAAAATGCAAGTGAATATATCTAAGCTGAAATTACAGCAACCAAGCTAGAGTTTATGATGGATTATAACTCTCCATTATCAACCACATCTAACTTGAGAGAGAAGGCACCAGAGAAAATAAGTGAATATCATAATTTCAAACATGTACATTTTTCCCCTGACCAAAAAAAAGATACACAACATGTTTATAAAAGCACTTTTTTATGTCATCAAAGATATAAAGGTCATTTGAAGTCATTTTTAAACACTAACACCTTTAGTAAAGCAATTTGAGGATCATTTGTGTGTATATTTGTAACTGAAGTACATTTTTCAACGTCTGATACTCACACAACCTGTGTAAGAATCATCTATGTACGTTTCAAATATACTGATGCCTCAGATGCTCTTCTGAGAAAGGTGTTCTTCTGGGAAGGAGCAGAGGGATGTGAAATTTTACTATTTAGTTCAGATGACCTCTATATACACTAATATTTGAGAAATAATAAATCTTTCCTCATGTCTTATTTTATTTTATTATTTTTTTTGTCTTTCTTTTTTTTCAATTTTATTTTATTTTTAAACTTTACATAATTGTATTAGTTTTGCCAAATATCAAAATGAATCCATCACAGGTATACATGTGCTCCCCATCCTGAACCCTCCTCCCTCCTCCCTCCCCACACCATCCCTCTGGGTCGTCCCAGTGCACCAGCCCCAAGCATCCAGTATTGTGCATTGAACCTGGACTGGCATCTCGTTTCAT
>NW_011494944.1:2796469-2801100 GCF_000754665.1 Bison bison bison | reverse complement strand
CCTCCCCACACCATCCCTCTGGGTCGTCCCAGTGCACCAGCCCCAAGCATCCAGTATTGTGCATTGAACCTGGACTGGCATCTCGTTTCATACATGATATTTTACATGTTTCAATGCCATTCTCCCAAATCTTCCCACCCTCTCCCTCTCCCACAGAGTCCATAATACTGTTCCATACATCAGTGTCACTTTTATGTCTTATTTTAAACCCATATTTTAGAAATCACAAGAAACCCTAAAGGTTGAGGATGATGTACCCTTCCAGGCAATCAGTTGGTACAGGGTATTTGATTAAATTAGATGGTAAACCTAGAGAGTCTAAGAGAGTTCCCAAGATCATAGAACTTGAAAAGTGTTGAGCCATAAATTAACCCCAGTTCCATCTTATTCCAAAGCTTATTTCACTGCAGAGTCTTGGGTTCCAAACTAAGCTAAACAAACTAGCTCTGAGAGCCTTAGAACTCTTACTCTTTTTATTTATTATTTTAAATTGAAGAGTTTGGATGAAGTTATTATCTCTGGTGCAATGGAATTTGGACTATTGTGTAATCTAGAGAAATTATGACTTGATTGAAGTCCCAGGGCTAATGGTGGACCTAGGGAGCAACAGTATTTGAGCTCTTATTTAGTGATTCTTTCAAATTTATCTTTTATAAATGGTTAAATAATTCAGTTATTTCTCAAGTCTTTGTTAACACTTTCTATTTTAAAATTTATATTCTGGTTTTGGTACCATTTATAATTATGGATTGCTGCCCCCAAATATTATACAACAGTATGGATTAAAAAAATACAAAACAAAACAGAAACTACGGGTAGAGAAAACAAAGTAGGCAGCCGGAAGTCATCTACATCCCTTACCTTCACTATCACTGTGACAGTAGCAATGCCAGGCGGCATTGTTCCGTAAATATCAAAGGCCTCCACTAGAAAAGTGATACTTGCTTCCTGGTCTGGAAACGACTCATAGTCCAAACTCCTTAAAAGGGAAAGTTCTCCCGTAAATGGATGTAGTGCAAAAAAGTGCTTCACTTCTGGACTTCTTATCCGATAAGACACATTTGCTCCGAGGTCAACATCTTTGGCCTGTAACACGTTAAGAAGAAGAATGGTTATATCACTGCCATTTTCAAAATAAAGAAATGCAAGACTGATGAAGGTCATGTGTCAGGACCTAGAACAACATGAAATGAATGATGATCAAAAGTTATGTTTCAGAGATAAGTAGTTTTTAAAGTAATTTACCAGATAGAGGGAGAGGGAGAGAAAGAAAGAGATCAAGTCAAATACCGAGACTCAAGAGATTTTGTCATTGTTGGTCTTGTTACTATATCTATTTTATCTGAAATCTCACTGATGAACGAAATCATACCACAGTAAAGAAATATTGTCATCCCTTATATGTGAAATCTAAAAATAAATGATACAAATGAATTTACAAAACAGAAAGAGACTCACAAACTTAGTAAGTGAACTTACGGTTGCCATGGGGAAGGGGAAGTTAGGGACTTTGGGAAGGTCAAGTGCACACTGTTGTATTTAATATGGATAACCAACGAAGACCTGTTGTATAGCACATGGAGCTCTGCTCAGTTATGTGCCCAGCCTGGATGGGAGGGGGTTTAGGGGAGGGTGGATACATGTATATTTATGGCTGAGTCCTTTTGCTGTTCACCTGAAACTGAACATCTGAATCACAACATTGTTAATCAGCTATATCCCAATACAAAATAAAAAGTTTAAATTAAAAAAAATTAAAATAAAAAAGAGCAAAAAGTAAATATCGTTGTAAATGATTGTTTATTATTTTCTGTTAATTGTATAACAATGAAAAATAATAACCTAAATATTCACAAGATGAATAAAGACAAAATACCTACCCTCCAGATAGGAGGTTCTCAAAGAAAATGCCAAAATAAAAGAGAAATGTGTATGGACCTAGAGATTGTCATGCTGAGGGAAGTGAGTTAGAGAAAGACAAATATCATATACTTCTTATATGTGGAATTTTTTAAAGAATAGTGCAAATGAACTTATTTACAAAATAGAAATAGAATCATGGATATAGCAAACAAACTTATAGTTGTTACCAGTTGGCAAAGGATGGGAAGGGGTAAATTGGGAGATTGGGGTTGACATATATACACTACTATATATAAAATAAATAACTAGTAAAGACCTATTGTATAGCACTGGGAATTCTTCTCAATATCTGTAATCACCTACATGGGAAAAGAATCAGAGAAGGAGTTGGATATATGTGTATGTATAACTGATTCACTTTACTGTATAGCAGAAACTAATACGACATTGTAAATCAACTATATTCCAATATTTTTTTAAGTTCTCATTTCTAAAAAATAATTGCCCAGTTATTAAAACAAAACACACACACACACACATATACACACACAAAGAGAAAACAAACAAACAAAAACAACTGAAAAAGCAGGTTTCAATGCAAACTTTATAGATGATTATTTCACTCAGTAGTAGAGATTAGAAATTCCTACACTGGTAGGAAATGGAATGGAGCAAAGACAGAGTGGGGAAGGTCAGATTTTGCTAGAATGCATATGTAGTACAGCAAACACCTAAGTGAACTTCAGCCTTGTCCCCCTCCAAACAATTATCAACATCACAAGGGGAAAGATACTGTTAAAGCACAGCTTTTATGATGTCACCTTCCTACCTAAAAACTCTTCTTTTCCATTTCATTTTGGATCAACTCCAATCTTCTTAACATGATGCAGACACATATATTTTCCAGCCCTTACTCTTTTCTCTCCTCCAGGATTTTGAGCAGGTTTTTCCACTGCCTTGAGTATTCTTTTTCCCCCTTGAACAACTCTTATTTGTTCCTCAGTTCACAACTTAGAAATAAGCTTTCCCAAGAAAACATTCTCGGAGAAGGCAATGGCAACCCACTCTAGTACTCTTGCCTGGAAAATCCCATAGATGGAGGAGCCTGGTGGGCTGCAGTCCATGGGGTCACTAAGAGTCGGGCACGACTGAGAGACTTCACTTTCACTTTTCACTTTCATGCATTGGAGAAGGAAATGACAACCCACTCAAATATTCTTGGCCTGGAGAATCCCAGGGACGGGGAGCCTGATGGGCTGTCGTCTATGGAGTCGCACAGAGTCGGACACGACTGAAGTGACTTAGCAGCAGCAGCAGTATGCTTGCTACACTAGACTGAAAATTCGATGAAGGCAAGAAATCTTGTTGATGTTTGAATCCTTGGCCTCTAGCAGAGGACTTGGCATTCAGTAAGCTTGTTGAATGAATGAATAGAGGAATAAGTGGCGAAATGACAGCCTTCTCCCTGGTCAGCATCTGCCTTTTATAGATTTAGTAATGTTTCTTCCCAGATGGCATTAGTGGTAGAGAACCCACCTGCCAATGTGGGAGACATAAGAAACGCAGGTTCAATCCCTGGGTCAGCAAGATCCTCTGGAGGAGGAAATGGCAACCCACTCCAGTATTTTGCCTGGAGAATCCCATGGACTGCAGAGCGTGGCAGGCTACAGTCCATGGGGTCGCAAAGAGTCAGACACGACTGAGACTGAACTGAACTGAACTGAACTAAATAAACATATATCAAATTGAATCATGGAAAAACACAAGCTCTTGAAATTCATGCTAACACAATTCAAGTTGTAGATTGCAGGTTGAGAAAGAGTTATATTTTTAAAATATACTTCATAGAACACCTAAGTCAGAATTAAGGAGTTGATACTTAAATGGAGACTTCTAGGCCAATCTAACTTACTGAATCTGAATATCCAGAGTTTCTGGTAATAATTGGAGAACTAAAAGACAGAAGCTTAGATATAAAGACACTAATAAAAAGGAGAAACAGACTTCTGGAAGTATGCCAGTTATGTATAGAAAGTGAACAAATATTACAAAATAGTAAGTATAGCGATCTATTTCTGTAAGATACAGGGTGATCCTATACATTTGTATATGTGTATGCATGCATATCGGCTTCCTAGGTGGCTCAGTGGTAAAGAAAATATCTGTCAATAAAGAGACAAGGGTTCAATCCCTGGTTTGGGAGGAATTCCTGGAGAAGGAAATAGCAACCTAGTCCAATATTCTTGTGTGAGAAATCTCATGAATAGAGGAGCCTGGCAGGCTATAGTCCATGGGGTCACAAAAAGTCAGACATGACTTAGTGACTAAGCAGCAACAATACATGTGTATATATGCACATTCCTGGATACATGTATATTCAGACAGTGTGTAAATAGTTATTTGACATTTGTGTGAGCAGAAACATAAATGTAACATAATACACATAAAAATTTAATACTGAGGAACTTTGGAGGTACAAGGTGAGGAATTATTAAGTTTTTAAAAATAGTCTAATGCATTGCCAATTGTTATAATAAATATTTGACATTCATTACTTTTGTGAATTGATAATAAGTCTATTAAGAAGTGTTATTCAATTTCTTACAATGGCAACTTTTCTCCCTTCTCTCTCTAAAATAAGCTTGTTAGATAAAACAGAGTATGTAATATTTGAGAAATACATATATTAAAATTTACTTATCATTCATTTGAAATTTAACTGCATGTGTGTGTGTGTGTGTGTGTGTGTGTGTGTGTGTGCATTTTAC
>NW_011494944.1:2773921-2796369 GCF_000754665.1 Bison bison bison | reverse complement strand
CACACCTCTATTTGAAGGAAAGTGGTCCCAGCTGGCAGGTTCTCCTCAACAACGACAGTATATGTTGAATTGGTGAACACAGGGCTATTATCATCAATATCCAAAACCTTGATGGCCAGAGTAAGAGTTGAATGACGAGGATGTACTGCTCCATCAGTTGCCACAACAACAAGTTCATAGTAGTCCCGGACTTCTCTGTTAAGCTTCACGGCCGTGTAAATGCTTCCATTGGATGTGATGCGAAAAAGATTGTTGAAGTTACCCAAGCTGTAGTGCACTTGGCCATTTATTCCAGCATCAGGATCCACTGCCTAAACAAAATTAAAAACAGAGGAATTCACATAGTACTCTCTGTTATAATTTTTTAGAAGGGACAGTTAAAGACCTATGGCATATTTCTAACCAAATATTGTTTTTTCTTTAGAGAGAAAAGTAAAAAGATAATGATAATGTGGTACAAAAGTCTAGAACATTAAAAGAAATTTATAATAGTTTAATGCTACTCTTAATTCTAAATGAGCATAAAATTATTTTCTATCAGTAGCAATAACAATATTATACTATGACAGAAAGTTCACATTACATAAATACTGAATTTTCCTGTATTATCATTTATTTAATAGATTTTGAACTCTAAAATTTAAAAAAGTTTTAATTAAACATAATTGAGTAATAGCTTATGATTGTATATTTTTTAATTCAAGCTATATATTATATACCTATAATACATATAGAAGCACCATATATAGATAGATATAGATTACTGCATTTAATTTTCCTAATGTTCTTATAAATAAATATCATTGGTTCCATTCTACAAATGAGAAAACTGTGGCTTATAATTTGCTTAGAGTTATGGAAAATCCCATGGACGGAGGAGCCTGGTAGGCTGCAGACCATGGGGTCGTGAAGAGTCGGACACGACTGAGCGACTTCACTTTGACTTTTCACTTTCATGCATTGGAGGAGGAAATGGCAACCCACTCCAGTGTCCTTGCCTGGAGAATCCCATGGACAGAGGAGCCTGGTGGGCTGCCGTCTATGGGGTCGCACAGAGTCGGACACGACGGAAGCGACTTAGCAGCAGCAGCAGCATACAAGAAATAACAATCTGCCTCAATTCTTAGTATAATGCCTACATAAAATTACTTAATAAATATTTGAGGGATTAATTCATGTTAGAATAAATTAATGCAAGCAACTGAGGTTTAAAACTAAACATACTCCAAACCCCAAACAGAAGTGAAAGTTTAGTAACTGTAAAGCAACTGCAAAGGGCTCTTAAATATTAGAATACAACCTCTAAATGATAATAGAATTGTTGATGCAATAATAAGCCTTTTGCAATTGAAATTTTAAGTCATATTAAATAACTTTGCATTAAATAAAATAAGTAAATTTTGAGTGGCTATTCTTCAAAGGAGTGTTATGAGAATTAATATAATCTAAAACTCAATTAATTGAAATAGAAATTATGACATCTCATTATCAAACACTGTGCATTTTGTACTACATAGTTGTATCTCATTGTTCCTCACACAAATTGGAATAAATCTTAGAAACCATAAAATGTTACATAACTATGCACCAAATGGCTGGTAAGGAAAGGAAGGAAAACAAGAGACTTGGCTGCATTATGAGCGAGGGACACAAAAATCAATTAATATTCATAAAGCCTAGGATGGAATATGATGTATTTTGAACAGCTTATAAGCAGATGTACATCCACCTTTACAAACACTGGGGAAGCAAGTGGGGTGGGTTTGCTGAACACTTTTGCCTTGTTTGAAATGATAAAGCCCAGGATGTGAAAGTCAAATTTATAACTGTGCACCCTATGAATGCCAGACTTTCCAGCAGGATTTGTCCCTCTGATTCATCAAAACACAAATGTCCCTGGGAGGGTATTACTTCTGAAGTTTGAAGCCTGAGAAAAGATGAGGAACTGCAGGAATGTCTGAAGAGGACAAAAATACTGTAAAATAGTCAAAGAGCTTACATACACATATTTTCTTCTATTTTTATATCTTTCCTAGAATTTGTCTTACAAATTACTGATCAGTTAGTCAAGCTGGTCATCTTAGTGAATACAAATGAACAACAATATTGTCAACTCCCCCACAAAAGAACAACCCAACAAAAAATACTCTGTCTTAAATCAGTGCTTAATTAAATAGAAAAATAAAATCTGGTAACATCAGTAGGTCTTAGTTCATTAAATCAACAGTATTAAACATTTAAGTGACTTTTCTTCTGTGGGGGTTTTTATGTAATTTAAATGATTCTCACTCAAGGTGTGTTTTTGTCTATCCCAATATTTGGAAGATTTATTATGATAGAATGATTCAATTTGCTTAATGTGGCTGTGTATGTATATGTGTGGAGGGACAGGGGATATTAAGTACGTACTGTTACAGCTACTGAACTGATATCTCTGCTAGGACTTACACACCACAAGTTTGTTATTTTATAGCTCTATAAAACAGAAGTTCAACAAGTGTCTCATCTGGCTAAAATCAAGGTATGCATAGGGCTGTGTTCCTTTCTGGAGGTTATAGGCAAAGATCCATTTCTTTGCTCATTCCAGTTATTGACAGAATACAGTTCCTTGAGGTTGTAGGATTGAGATCCCCACTTCCTTTTTACTTGTCATGCAAGGACTATTCCCAATTTCCTAGACCGCCCACAAACCTTGGATCTTGGCTCATGGTACACTTTTTCCATCTTCGAAGCTAGCAACTGTGGGTTAAGTTCCCCTCACGCTTTCTGAATTTCTCCTTCTATTTTATCTCTCTGATCCACTCTGCTACCATCTTTGTTCACTGTTCAACAGTTTTGATGACTACAGTGGGCCCACCTGGATATCTAGGATAATCCTCCCATCTCAAGTTCCTAAACCTCATTACATCTGCAAAATTTCTTTTGCTATGTAAGGTGACATATTCACACATGGGATGTGTTGGGAATCATAATTCTGTCTGCTCTAGAATCAAAAATTTAACATGTCCTTAACTAAACACTTGCCCAAATCTTTTTCATCTCTAATTCCCTTATATCAGTAAATGATTCTTCCACTGACCCAATAGATTACATAAAAACAAAGAGGATATTCCAGAGATCTCCTCCTATGTTCTGTGCTTCATTTATTCAATAATTTCAGAAAAGCATATTTAATATGATGTATGAGTCTCAGCTTAAAGTTACAATGGTGTATTAAATAACAAGTCCAAGATATCATGGAATTTACAGAGAAAATTACTATTCTATTTGTAATATGCTGTTTACACCTTTATACAGTATCTCAATCCTAACTTCTTTGCTTCAAATTATCATCAACTGTGGCTTAGATTACTAGATTACTTGTTAATTATTTTCTTTTTCTGTTATTTCATTTCAGAGAGGTCTTCTATAAAAGATAAATGTCATTATTTCTCTTAATATCCTTTAATGATTTCAACTGTGTTCAGCAGCATTCAAACAGTTAACATCGTCAAGACGTCATCTACTGAATGCTACTTTCACTATGTTCTGGAATAATGCAAATCTCTCCAACCCCCAAACTTCTCTAAAGCTTATGCCTAGTGGGGACTTCTGCTATTATTTGCCAGGCTAATGCCTGCTCATCTTTCAAAAGTCAATTTAAACATCACTTTCTCAAAGCAGTCTTCTCTGAATCATGAAATATAAATGAGACCCTTCTGTTACACATGCCAATAGCTCCATATAACTGTACCTTATATCATATTTGATACTTTTAAATTATATATTTATTTCTAGGATACACATATGAATTGCATTTATTAACATATATAAATAAAGATATTACTGTTGTTGTTCATTGTTCAGTGAGTCATGTCCGACTCTTTGCAACCCCATGGACTGCAGCACACCAGGCTTCCCTGTCCTTCACTATCTCCCAGAGTTTGCTCAAAGTCATGTCCATTGAATCAATGATACTATCCAGCCATCTCTGTTGCTCCCTTCTCCTCCTGTCTTCAATCTTTCCCAGCATCACAGTCTTGTCCAATGAGTTGGCTCTTTGCATCAAGTGGACAAAGTATTGGAACTTCAGCTTCGGCATCAGTCCTTCCAATGAATATTCATGATTGACTTCCTTTAGGATTGACTGGTTTGATCTCCTTGCTATCCAAATGATTCTCAAGAGTTTTCTCCAACACCACAGTTCAAAAGCATCTATTCTTTGACTCTTAGTCTTCTTTATGGTCCAACTCTCACATCCACACATGACTACTGAAAAAACCATAGCTTTGACTATACAGACTTTTGTTGGAAAAGTGATTTCTCTAATTTTTAATACACTGTCTAGGTTTGTGATAGCTTTTCTTCCAAGGAGCAAGTGTTTTTGAATGTTGTAGCTGCAGCCACCAACTGCAGTGATTTTGGAGCCCAAGAAAAAGAAGTCTGTCACTGTTTCCATTTTTTCCCCATCTATTTGCCATGAAGTGACAGGACTAGATGCCATGATCTTTGGTTTTTGAATGTTGAGTTTTAAGTCAGCTTAATGAAGATGATATTATGCTACTTATTAATACATAGCTATATAATTCTTAAAATATATATTTAATCATTATGCATCTGTTGCTTGGTTCTATTTTGATTTATATCTCTTCCATTATCAACCTCTGTGCTTTTAATTAAGAATCCCAAACCAAAGACTGTAGAATTATCAAAATTTCATCTGGGACTCTGATTACCTTGGTAGAACTACTGAATCCAGGTCTAAACTGGAAAGAATCATTTTTAAAAATTACAAAGTAGTATTTTGCTATGACTTAAATGAGTATGATGATAAGTAAATGGCTTTGTATTTTTAATATTTTGTAGAATGACAAAGAGGGCCTATGTAGTTTAAGACAGAGAATGACCTTGATATATAGAACGATTGCTACATTGTAGAATTTTTTATTACTTTCAGTGTTTCCACTATACATATTTCTGATATCATTAACTTTGGTGTGTTCCCGCTAAGTATCAGATAATACCTATAAAACTACAAAATAAAAGATGTGAAATCGAATAGCAATTTTGAATCTCTTTTCCTACCATTACACATGTCAGAGATGAAATTCACAAATGTGGCACAGATCAATTACAATATGAATAAAATATATGATAGTTATTGCATAATTCTCTGTAATCTAGTTGCAAAGCCATTGGTCTGTTCCACTGAATAAGATATATAAAAATTTAAGTGAATTGTCATTGCCATAGATAATATAAGCCAATAACTAGTATCAGAATCATGCAAATGTGTACCTACATTGGTAACAAATGACTTGGAAAAGACCTCACATTTGATTATTCAACTCATGTTTGAAAACCACTGGGCTAGCGGATTGTTAAAGGAAATTTGCTTTAACAAGAGACTGAGATTAAAAAAAAAAAAAAAAGTTAATTTCAGAATGAACCACCTACAGTGCTTGCAACATGTTGGTATTTCCCAAGCCAGTGCATTAACCATATATTCCCTTGTGAATTTTCCAATGTTCAGAGAACTGTTGCATTGAAAGATCCTTTTTATTAAGGATTGTGGAATAGTAGCTTACTGTCTCCAGGCTTCAACTTGCCAAGAGGAAAGACATTTTAGTAAAAAAAATCGTCTTTTCTCTGCTCCCTTATTCACTCATGAGTGATGAATTTGATAGAAAGAATTGGGTAAACACACTGACTTCTTTTAACATAACATCTGATGTTTATAAGGATGTCATATGAGTTACTTGTTTTGCTCTTATGAGCTCTTTCCCTAAGAATAAGACCTACAATTTCAGTTCTGTCTGAGGCTGTGTAGTTAAATTTAATTGTGGGGGTAGCATTTACTAACCTATTTGTTTCTCATTACTAAACCTCTTCCCCCTCAATATGAGAATCCTATCTGCCAGAATTTCATGTCTCTCTCTGAATTATTTTGAACCTGGGAAAGGTGTAGGATGTTATCTATTGATACTTCCAAATCCCAGGAAATATCAACACCACAGTTTCCAAACAAATTTAATCATAGATTTTTTTCATTGTTATTTGTTTAGAAAAATACTTACTAACATCTTGAAGGACATATAGTTTATTAAATACTGTTGTAATTCACTGAGTAACACTGGGAATAAGGCCTCTTTTTAATAATCTGTCCATGATATTTTCACATAATATTTCCACTTTATACTGTTTGTTCCCCATGATCGATCACTTGAAAATAACCATCTTAAATTTATAGAACTAGAGGTTCCCACTTTCTACCATGTTGGGGTCCTTAATAGAGTCCACAATAAAACAATAAATGGCAAATAAAAGATAATAAAACAAATATGCTTTCAAGAGGTTCAAAGAGATATTTTTTTAATGGCTTAAATTGATACAGAAGGCCATGGATGGAGAAGAAAATATTGAATTTTTGTTATGCTTTGGTAAACTAACTCTAGGTGCTACATTTCATGGAATGTTAGCTTGATGCCAGGATTTTTCTAAGGGAAAAAGTGAGGAGAGATGGAGAGAGCAAGGGAGGTCTTTGTTGAAATAAATAAATTAGGGAAATTGGAATTAAAGAAAAATTTTTAAGTTTTCATTACTTCTGAACTTTTCATGTGCCATTAATATTTCAGTGAGGAAGGCAAAGTTCTCAAGAGGAGTAATGTATGCACCAGATTTAAAAATCCCAAGTAACAGAAATCTTTTCAATGTGTTGACTGAACTACAGAAAGAAGGCCAGACTCGTATGCATGAGTTAATTTCAACCTACATTTTCAGTCTTCTCTTACTATTTACTGTCCTGTATAAACTTTCTTCTAAAGTCTAATCAATTTTCTACATTTCCTTAAGACTCAGAATACACTTTTTGACATTTCCTTCAAGACTTGCCATGATGATTCTTTATTCACTTCTGAAATTCCAATCCTTAATCCAGTCTTCAAATTCCAACCCCAGTTCAATGTCTCCCATGAAAATGTCTAGTATTTAGAGATAGATCATTTTATACATCAGAATTCTAGGCTTGACAAATACTTCTTCACATTACTTATTATTTACACCTTTTCCCCACAACCGTAACTCCTTTGAGAAGAGAAGCACATCTCATAACTCTTCATTGAATTTTTCAAATTTGCAGAAATCCTTATCTTACAGTGGGATAATTTGTCGAGAGAAAATATCTAACACATATTCAATAAGGATACTAAAAATAAATATTAGATGAAGCATTTTTATTAATAGGACTTTATAATTTCATCAGCTTATATATAAAATGTTAATAATAACATTCAAAGTCAAGCACACATACACACACATTCTGACCCACATTTACAACTTAACTCACTGAAGGACTAGTTTCTATAAAAAGAAGTATATTTTATGCTCATGATATAGAAGACCAACAGTCAATAAGAAAATGCTCTAAAAAATTTAAAGTAACTGAGTAACACATCTAATAGAGGTAAAGGAACTTGAACACTTATAAAATGCAGAATTATTTGCTTCCTTTTCTGACTCCTAATTAATTGAGAAGCATAAATAAGGTCATGGAAGTTAAATAATATGGATGGCTAAGCTAAGTAGTTTCATTTATTTACTATTATAGATGAGTATGTAGATGTTAGAAAAGGTAACCAAACATAAAATTCCCTATTATCAGCAATATTGTCAAGAAGTCTGCATTGATGTTTAAATCTAACCAAGGAACTCAATGTGTGATGCTGTAATGAAACCATTCATCTTCCTAGAAATCAATTAAAAGTTAATTAAAATTGTTAACAAGAAATATCACACATCTCTCTTCATCTTGTACTACATCAAAGCAATAAACAGTAATAGCTGCAACTTTTTAATCATCTCTCCATGGTTAACACATTTTGTAATATACACCTTCCTATGGGACCTGATTTGCGGCTACTTATTTGTGCATGCATATTGCTGGGACATCAGCTGATTGTCTGTAGTCAAATAAAGATTTCACTGGACAAAACTGTGAACGTATGCTAGGAAAACTTTTGAATAGCCTTAATCACTGAAGTCAAAGTTGAGTCAGCCAGTTAACATTGCAGTCAGCCAAATAATTACTTAATAAGGACAACACATCATGCACAAGGGCTTTTATTGACTATACTATTTTATAGTACATCATTTTAAAAGGAAGCTGGAAAATATATTTCTTACACATTATATCTATGCCTTTTGCTGCCTAATTATATTTTAGAGAAGTCTATTATATATGCTTTCTCATCGACAAAGGTGGAAACCCATTACTGGGATACCTACACTGAGAATTACAAATTCTGTAGAGATGTAAAAGCATGCCTTTATGGATAGAATATACTGGGACAAGACCTTAAAGGAGAGCATGAAGCCTGCCCTCCTTCCATTGAAAACTCCCTGCGTAGATTACTTATGCATTTTCAATGATTCATTCTTATTTAAAATGTTTTATATTCATACCCATTTGGATTATTTAGATAAATGATTTCTGTTTATTTTCATAAAATTCAGGTCTATATAAAGAACTTTGAGGACAAACAGAAAATATAGCTATGAGAAAGGTGTGAACTGCCATGTAGCACCTTATCAGCCCAGTGCAAAACTGAGAGGGAGCTTCACTCTAGTTTTTGCTTGTCCTTCACAGCAATTTTTGAGTCTGTGCACTCCTCTCTCACTTTGAAGTGGGAGCCATAAAAGTTGTTGAGCAGGGAGGTCAGAAGAAGTTGGGCAGTGCATCCTTAATGACATTACTAATGGAAGTACATTTTTAAAATTATCTATCAACTTCAAAAAGACATAAAATGGTTGTTATCTTTATTTCTTTAAAGAAGCTGAGTTATTTCAAGGGATGTGATTATCAGTGTAAAAGGGGAAAAGCAATTTACTGACTCATGATACTGGCAAATATTCCCTCTTTCCATACCTTTTCATTATTGAACAATGGCAAATAGACTTACTGGCTATAAGGTAACAAGTGTACATGAGCTCAAATCACTAAAAATATAACGAGAGTAAATAGTTTTGTTTTTTTTTTTTTTAATACTGTAACTGTCACATATTTAATCCTTAGGAGTCTAGAAAACCCATATGTAAACTAGAGATTGCTTAAGGGCTTAAGCACTAGGTTAAAAGCCCAGCTCTTTCCCATACTAATTCTATGTCCTTGGGTGAGTCAGTCACTTTAAGCTTCCATACTTCATTTGTAAAAGTATGATGATAGTATTTACTTAACTACCTACTATGAGGATTGAACTAATTTAATAGCATGCTTAGATCATATTAAGTAATCAGTTAAAAATTAGGTATGTTTACTGAGATTTTCAACATCTAATTAGAAGCTATTAAAAAGCTCATTTTTTGTATAAAGTTCTTAAAATTAAAAAAATAGAATAAATTAGTCTAATTTTATTTGGTTTATATATACACTTCATTTTCCTTAAGATCACATTTAACCTGGCAGTAAGTCTATTGGGCTCTTTTGTGGCTCTACAGTAAAAAATCTGCCTACAGTGTGTAATGCAGGAGACTTGGGTTCGATCCCAGGGTTGGAAAGATCCCCTGTAGAAGGAAATGGCAACCTACTCCAGTATTTTTGCCTGGAGAATACCATGGACAGAGAAGCCTGGTTGGTTACAGTCCATAGGGTCACACAGAATCGGACACGATTGAAGTGATTAAGCTTCAACAGCAGGAGGAGCAGTGTGTCTATTAAGTTCCATTGCTTTGTTTTTGTCAAGATCTGAGAATTGGGGTGCCTGTACTAATTATAGAAATAATATGTAAAAAATCTTAAAACCTGTCCATGTTGTGTTTTTAGTGTAACAAATAAAAATATGAAGAAAGCTTGTATGATGAAATGATA
Organism: Bison bison bison; assembly: GCF_000754665.1. Classification (NCBI taxonomy): domain Eukaryota; kingdom Metazoa; phylum Chordata; class Mammalia; order Artiodactyla; family Bovidae; genus Bison; species Bison bison. Next base: position 2,786,528 of record NW_011494944.1, on the reverse strand, counting down.
TACAACAAAAAGGAAAGAGCACTTTAGTTATTACAAGAAACAATAATGAAGATTTAAGACATTTGAGGTGTAAATTCAGGTAGTATTAGACATATAATAGAGAAATTTCTATGAAAAATTACACCTGATCTTTTTATGGATATTGTCACATTGAGGAATGTTTGCTACATCTGGACTGAGAAAAATACTGAATTTTTGAAAAATCAAAAATGTATAACATTTGAAAGCAGAAGAGAAGGTAACTTCCACTTGCGTTTTAAAGTACTTTCATCATGGGTTGGGAAACAAATGTATGTCAACAGGTGAGTGGTCAGGAACTGATCATAAGTTGTGAGGCTCTTAAAATCATTATAGTGAGAGCTGAAAGGGATCTAAGAATTATTTCACACTAAACATTTCTTAACTTGTCATAACTACTCAGACCATCCTTCCAAATCTGAAAGATAAATTCTACCGAGAGAATTCAGTAAACAGTATTTCCCCGCATAAAAGGTTTGACAGCTGCCCGTATTTTTCTCCAAAGCTATGTATTTTTTTAGTGATCTTAAATTCTTTCTATTCTACCAAGGAGCAAACCTCTACTAAACTGTCTTTCCTGGCTTGGACATTTTTCTAGGATGCCTTTCCTGGTTTCCCCAAATCAAGACATTGTCCTTCCACTAACACTCCTTGCCATTTTGTTTTCATTTAGTTCAACAATATAAGGTAGCTGCTTGCTCACCTGCTTCTCTTCTACACTATACTTCCTGCAAATTGAGGACACGAAAAATGCATTGCTCCCAGTTTAACTTCTAATGCCTTTTCTGTATTAAGGTTCCATGAATATTTGCTGAATAAATACTTCATGAGGACTGCTTCTTATGAAGCAGTATGTGCCTTAAATGAAAATTTTGTTGAATTCACTAATAATAGCCAAAACAATCATTTCTAGTTTACATAATAAATTACATTTTATTATAACATTGAAGGCTCTATGTGATCTTTTCCTAACCTATACTTATACACTAACCTCTCAGAACTAACTCTCTGACGTAAACTCTATGTTTTAATCAAAAGAGTTTATTTATTATGTCAGACAGCTCTTAAATAACTCCAAAATCTCAGCGGTTTGCTCTCACTGATGTTTATTTCTCATCCATGCAGTATCTACCATGGATTCCATGTAGCTCTTCTGTCTTTACTCAAGGAAGGAGTCTGAAGGAGCAGGCTTTATTGGAACATGTCACTCATGTGACTGGGCTTCCCAGGTTGCAGTGGTAAAGAATCTGCCTGCCAATGCAGGAGATGCAGGTTTGATCCCTGGGTTGGAAAGAGCCCCTGAAGAAGTAAATGGACACCCACTGCAGCATTCTTGCCTGGAAATTTCCATGGACAGAGGAGCCTGATGGGCTACAGACCATGGGGTTGCAAGAGTCAGACATGACTGAGCATGCACACACACATATGTACATCCATGTGACCAAGGGCGGGGGAAAGATAATAAAGCCACAGCTCTTAATGCTTCTGCTTCAATGTGGAACATATCACCTACAAATCTTACATCATCATTGGTGATGTCATAAGATGGGGAAGTAACATCCTTTTGGAGTGTGGGGCAGCAAAAACCTGGAAACGATAGTAGAGTCTAGTAGTCCAGTGGTTAGAAATCTACCTTTCAATGTAGGAGACGCAGGTTCAATGTGCTAAGAGCCCATGTGCTGTGGGGCAACTAGGCCCACGGGTTGCAACTAGAGAGCCCATGCACCACAAGTAGAGAGACCACATGCTCTAGAGTCTGTGCTCCACAAGAGAACCCTGTGTGCTGCCCCGTGTGCTCTAGTTTAAGAGAACTAGAGAAACTCCCTCAAGCCACTATAGAAAGCCCAGGAACCACAACAAAAAGATCCAGCAGAGCCAAAAAAAAAACCAGTCTACCTGCCTTGTTGTCCTTCAAACACACAATGCTCCCTCTTACTTTCACTTCTAGGCATTTGTTTTTAAATCCTATTTAATTCTTCAAAACATACCTCCAGTTTCACTCAGCTTCTTTCTGGGAACCTCTTCTTTCCATCCAGCCTTCTGATCCCTTTTGCACTCAGCACAAACTACTTTCTATACCTCTATGTTGTGCAATTAAATATTAGGCCTAAAAGTCATGTTCATCCATTTTTACATAATAAGAGGCATTAATAGGGAAAAAAAAACCTGTGAAATATTTGGTAACAGAAATTGTGACAATGTATGAGAAGTGGGTGGAGAAGGCAATGGCACCCCACTCCAGTACTCTTGCCTGGAAAATCCCATGGACGGAGGAGCCTGGTGGGCTGCAGTCCATGGGGTCACTAAGAGTCGGACACGACTGAGCATCTTCATGTTCACTTTTCACTTTCATGCATTGGGGAAGGAAATGGCAACCCACTCCAGTGTTCTTGCCTGGAGAATCCCAGGGACGGGGGAGCCTGGTGGGCTGCCGTCTCTGGGGTCGCACAGAGTCGGACACGACTGAAGTGACTTAGCAGCAGCAGCAACATGAGAAGTGGGAAGTTGGTGCAAGGATAGGAATAAGGAAGGGAAGCAAAAGCTCTAGACAGCAAGTACATGCAAATAACATGCCTTCCTTGATTTCGGTTATACTTAATGAAATAAATTAAGTGTCAAATTAAGCAAACCAGTTTAAGCTGTTACAACATAGTCTAAAGTTCTCTTAATGTTTGAATGTAAATTAACTCCAAGTGGTTTACTAAGTATTAGGAAAAAGCCATGTAGCCCTGTACTACAAGTTTTTACATGCGCATTCATCATATATATATATATATAATTCATATTTATCTATTTTACGTGTATGTTCTATCAAATATTATTATATATACCCCAATATATATCCCTTATTATACTAGAAGATATATATATATCTTTGCATATATTATTTATATATAATAAGTATATTATTTATTTTATATATTATATATATATATATTATATATCCCCTATTATACTAGAAGGAAAATTTGGGATGACTCATTCAGTGATTTTTATATTTTCCTAGCCTACTTATTTGGAGAAGGCAACGGCACCCCACGGACACGACTGAAGTGACTTAGCAGTAGCAGTAGCGGTAGCAGCCTACTTATTTGCAATTGATAAATTTGTACTGTGGGTTTGGTGTTTGGTTCAGTTCAGTTAAGTCGCTCAGTCGTGTCTGACTCTTTGTGACCCCATGAATCGCAGCACGCCAGGCCTCCCTGTCCATCACCAACTCCCAGAGTTCACTCAGACTCATGTCCATCGAGTCAGGGATGCCATCCAGCCATCTCATCCTCTGTCGTCCCCTTCTCCTCCTGCCCCCAATCCCTCCCAGCATCAGAGTCTTTTCCAGTGAGTCAACTCTTCGCATGAGGTGGCCAAAGTACTGGAGTTTCAGCTTTAGCATCATTCCTTCCAAAGAACACCCAGGACTGATCTCTAGAATGGACTGGTTGGATCTCCTTGCAGTCCAATGTAACATCATTTCATTGATGGTGCAAGGTCACATAAAATTAAAATTGCATTTTGTGTTTCCTCAGCTCCTCTTACTTTACTTCTCCAACATCTTCAGTCCCATATCTTTTCTATGGACAAACATGTTCTAAACCCTAAATCTAAGTGTATTCTGCCAAACTAACTATGCTGTCTGTTCCCTGCTTTTTCTAGCTTGAAGTCCTCCCCTTACTTCACAAACTGGTTATTCTTCAGCCCACCTGTCACTACACTCAGAAACATCTAAGTTAAAAGTCTTATCACTATGCTCCTATAGTGCACTGCTCCTTTACTGAAGGTGTTATTATGTTTTTTACGGCCCTCATGAAATTAAGAGTTTTTTCAGAGCAGGCTAGCTTGTTCATATCTGAGCCATGCAGGTTCTTTGTGTTGACAGACAGCAGATACACGTTTTCTGCAAGTATTTCATCTGAAGCTATTTCCATGATGCCGCCGTTAACATATCATTCCTTCCCCAAGCACTCAATCACATGAACAAAATAAACTTTCATGTAGTATGCATACTCTTTTTTTAAAAAAGGAAAACACAAGCATTCCTTTTGATATGTGAATTGAGTAATCACATCAATAATTGTTTATTCCAGAATTTTGTCCTTATGCTTTTGTTTTACTGCTTTCTTTTACTTCAAGTCAGCTAGAATCCTATAAGAAAATTTGTTTTCAGTTCAGTTTAACAGTGTTCTAGTATACCTTCCATTTTTCGTGGAATTAAATAGTTTTATTTTCTAATACTCTGTTCCATTGTTGCTTAAACTTTTTTCACTATAACCCACTTAAAGAGGGCTTTTAGATATTTTTTTTCTTCCTAGTTGTACCCCAATGAAATTTTATTACCACAGATTTATTATATATGTTTATGTATATGTTTATCTGTGTTTTATATATAAATAATATATTTTTGCCTCTCAAAAACTGATTTTTTTCCATTTGGGGGGTAATATGTCCCAGTTAATAATGAATAGTCAAAAGAAAGTCTTCTCTAACTTCCCAATATAGCATAAATAAACACTGTAGTGTAAACATTATTCCTCAACACTCATTATAATGGCATCCCTTTCTAAAACATTTGTCCAAACTCTCATGCAGGATAACTCTTTCAGGGCATCTCTAGAGCAGTAGTCAACTGTCATCAGTTTTTAAGTATGAAGTAAGAGAAAACTATTATTGTCATAGATTGCATTTTATATAGTCTGCTTGACTCAGGCATTTCTCATATAGCTGTGCTCACCTTGTCTGTCAAGTTCTGACACTATTATTTTCTTTTTTGTAAATTTTAAACAGTTTCCTCTATGCTTATTAAAGATGTGATACTTGCTTATCAGATCATCCTCCCTGCTAATCCCAAATTTTAATTTTATTTTTACACAATATTCTTTTATATTAAACAGAAGCATTCACCTATATTTCTCTAAAGAGCTAAGAATAATCTATGCCCTAAGTATTGTCCTTCTATCTCTCATAGAACATTTCCTGTTATAGGTCTCACAAATTATTTGCTTGTGTCAATGGCAGAAGAAAATTGTAACTGAAAAGTGGGAAAAAAATGTGACAGCCAGTTGAATTTTCTGTGAAATTCTCCATTATTGTATTTTATGGAGAATATTCAAATATTAGATTATCAGATACATATCTAAGACAAAAGAAATGAACAAGGCCTTTGGCCAATATGACATCCATTTAATAAGAGAAAGTGTTAGTCTCACAGTCATGTCTGACTCTTTGGGATCCCATGGCCTCTAGCCTGCTAGACTCCTCTGTTCATGGAATTATCCAGGCAAGAATACTGGAGTGGGTTGCCATTTCCTTCTCCAAAATAAGAGAAAATTATCTCCTAGAGCTCAAATACTGTGAATAATACTTTGGGTTTGATATAAGCACATACTGCTTCCCAAATGACAACCATAAAATTAAAAGGGCTTTCTCCATTTTAAACATATTATTGCAATCTTATCATAGTCACCGACCTTGATAAAGTCACTGAGGTAGAGAAAGATACAGATTTTGAACTTTTGGTTTTATCCTATCAGCCCTTATCCCTTGAGGTGAGCTTAAAATGTAACAGTTTTTAGTTACATTCCATTGCCCCAATCTGAGATGTCATCAAATTGGTTGACCTGGAAATACATGTTTTATATTCATTCCTGTGCCAACAATGCACTGAAGTAACAGAAGATTACATTTACTGTTCTGTCTAACATATTCCTTTAAATTAGTGAAATAAAATTAACTGGAAGAAGTAACTTATCATTCCATTTTTACTCCCGAGGTCTGATTCATGGGCCTGGGAAAAGAACTGAGATGTCAAAAATGTAGAATTTTCTTTCAAATCAGAAATTTTGGATTTATATTCTGCTTGCTCTTCCTTTTTTTAGTTGATTTCCTTCGAATTCACTCTCAGAGTACATCCCTACGTGTGTCACTGACTGTGTAAACAGGTGGTCACTATTTTAGGATGATCATCACAAGGCAGGCATTCTGCAAGGTGCTTTTGTTTGTTTCCTTAAATTCTGGTGCAAAATGGCACTGCTGTTCACCTTAACGTTAGAAATATGCATAGATTTTTTTTTAAGTTACAGATTTATAAAAGATCCAGATATTTTATCAACATTTTTTAAGTTTTTCTGATTAAGTGAGACAAAATAAGCCCAATGGGAAATAAAAAATATATATATAGTGGGGAAAAAACTTCTCTTCAGTTCAGTTCAGTTGCTCAGTTGTGTCCGACTCTTTGTGACCCCATGGTCTGAAGCACTCCAGGCTTCCCTGTCCATCACCAGCTCCCGGAGCTTACTCAAAACTTGTTTTGGATATACATTTTTTAATTGTTAGCACATCCTCAAAAATGAAATTTTCTTATTGCCCAGTCTAGCATAAAATTTCCTTTAATACAATGGCATTTATTCTATTAAATTCTTTTGATGGTTAGAAGTGGTCTAGTCAATAAAAGAAGTGGAGTCTGATATTAAAAAACAGATATAAATCAGGAGTTAAAATGAAGCATATTATTCTGAGAAATCGAAACCCTATATCTACCAAGAATCTTTGCAGATAATAAAGAAGAAAGTTATTGACTTTTTTCAAACTTAAAATCTAAAGACTTGGAGACTGAAACTACCCTCCAACATGACAGGTGCGAACACTTTGATTTGGTTTGCCCAGAGGAAGCATTATTCTTGCTACATTCATAAAGACTGATTGATTTTGACAAAATCTGTCTGTGCAGACTTGGATAAGTATGATACCGAAGAGTCGTAAAACCATTAGAGAAGACTGTAGGCTCAGAAGAACTCTCTATAAAAATGTTGAGGTAGAAGGAATATGACAGTGAAAAAGAGACTATATTTTCTGTATATCCACATCATGAGTTATGATACCTATGGGGAATATTTCCAGGCCTGGGTTTCAGAATCCCAATGAACTAATCCTTCTGAGATATCATAAACTGAATAGGGAGAAAACAAGCCAAAGAAATATTGCCTGCCTTTATTTATTTATTTTGTAGACTAAATCTAGATTAAAAATTACCAAAAAAAGCCTCCTATCTTTGATTCTTTCATGGCTTGAGGGAAAACATTGTGCTATATAAGGGTTTTGCTTGCAAACTGGCCTCCCTGTGAAGGAGACAGTGGGACAGGAATCAGATCAGATCCATGCATGTGAAAAGCAGAGACAGAAGCAGGATTGTATTAAGAGAAAAATCTAACTGTACAGGATCAACAACAGTTTTGGCCAATTCCAGAAGGAGCTCTGGAATTGGCGCTGCATGTTTGAGTTATTCCAGATTGGGTCAAAATGAGAAGGTCTTTGCACTTGGCCATCAGTCAGTGGGCTACAGTGAGAAAGGTGTGACCCTTCTCTGTGCAAACTGAAATATTCTGGGAAGTGTCTGGCAGCTGAAGGACATCTTCTTACATCACTTTCAGAAGTCAGAATGTCTTTTCTTGAAGGGGAACCTGAGTAGTGCATCTCAGTCTCCAACACAAGCCAATATCTGTACTGTCTTCATTAGATTAAAAACTCCTTGTTTAACAGAATATAATAAAGCATATGTGTGTGTTAGTCACTCAATCATGTCTGACTCTTTGCGACCCCATGATGTGTAGCCTGCCAGGCTCCTCTGTCCTTAGAATTCTCCAGGCAAGAGTACTGGAGTGGGTAGCCAGTCCCTTCTGCAGGGTATCTTCCCAGCCCAGGGACTGAACCAATTGCAGGCAGATTGTTTACCATCTGAGCCACCAATTGTTCATTGCCTTCAAATAAAATAATCAGTTCCAGAGCTATGATTGTCCTGATCCAAGCTAATAATGATCTATTTCTATCTTTATACTCAGAGATGCGGTTCATATTTTCATTTTTATGTTTAATTCTCCTTAAGAGAATTCTCCTGGATATGGTTAGCTTTACATTTTTTCTATCTTTTAGTTCTTACAAAAATCCAACAAGATAGTTACTATTGTCCTTATTTTATAGGTGAGAATACTGCAAAAAAGCTAAGAAACTTTTTCAGGTTCTTATACTTGGCATATGAGAGAATATGGATTTGAGTTTAGGACATTAATATACTGTCTGCTTGTGATCTTTGTTCAAGGAAGGAGGCTGTTATAATTGGTGCAGCATCATAAATTATTTTAATCGTATGATAGATTGGAGTCCAGAGATAAGCAGTAAGATGACTTGGAAACATTTTAGAATTCACTCTGAAACAGTTTACTTATTTGTATTATGGAAATTAAGAGCCATATCACAGAAACCCATGCCTTTAAGATTATTATTACATAGTACATCTGAATTTAAATACATCCAATGAGAGAATAAAAAGCTAGGTTATAGAAAATTGTCAGTGGTTCCCCTCATGTTATTCCTTTCTCTGCCTCAATCTAATCTGGAGTGGTACCAGAGGGGGGAAAAATTCCATAAAGGCAATGAAATTTGCATGAAACCCTGGGAAATACAATATTCAATGTACCCATAGCTATGAATTTCACTATTTTGAGACATGGAGGTAATCATTTCAAAATAAATCTATAAACCTCCCAACATCTATCCCTGTATTTTCCATTCTCCTGGTACTAAAACTGAGGAGAATTTCCATCAAAATATTCAACACCCTCCTACATTCTCAGGGGCTATGCTCTTGGGACTGTGTTGCTTCTTTTTTCAGCATCTTCCACATTCTTCTTATTGAGCCTATTTCCATTAGTCTCTCTTTTATCACCCGCCCCCCCCCAAAAAAAAAAAGTGAATGAAGAAGTAAAAAATAATCACGTCCTACTATATCTGTTCTCTTGCTACAATTCCTTCACATCCCAATCTTCTAGGGGAAAAAAGGTCAATACACATTATCTCCATTGCTATCCTCATTTCTTACTGAGTTATTTAGTTAGCTAGCTATTCAGTTAAGCCAAGCTAATTTTTTTTTCCATTTTAGATTTTGCATTTTCTTTTGCTTAGTCTTCCACAGTAGTTTACTTATCCTCCAGTTCCCAGTTTACATAGCTTTCCCTCACAGGAAACTTTCCAGAGCCTCCCCGTACATAGGAAGATACACTCAGAGTACTCACTCTCTCCTCTCACAATGTGCATGACAATTCTTTACTTTCTTATCTAATGGTGTGTTTATGGACTTAATGGCTGGCACTTCACTGTGCTGTGAGATTCATGACAATGAGGACCTGTCTGTTTCTTCCAGATCTGTGAGTCCAGTGCTCTGTACATAATAGACACTTTATAAATATTCTTTCAAGGATTGGATTTAATGAAAGATAAAAGCAATCATAGCCATTCAACTAAATTTGGAAGTATATCAAGGCAACATATAATTAAGTAGAAAAACATATTGATAGATTTTCCTCCTTTTAAATGTGAAAGAGAATCTAACTCTTCAAGAAGAGACAGAAGTTATTATTTACTTTACCATCAGAAGCATTTGTAAATGTTGTCTTTGTGTTACTTGAGAAACAGTATTCTGATCATAACATTCTTACAAGCTTTAAATTTTTATCTTAGTATAGTACAGTTGAAAGAATACTAAATTTGTGGGACTTCTCTAGTAGTCCAGTAGCTAAGACTTCCTTCTAACACAGGGGACACAGGTTCTCTTCCTGGTCAAGAAGCGAAGACTCCACATGCTTCAGGGCCAAAACCCCAAAACATAAAACAGAAAAAATATTGTAACAAATTCAATAAAGACTTTACAATGGTCCATATCAAATTCTTAAAAAAAAAAAAAGAATATTAAACTTTTAGTCTAAAAAATTCCCTTTTGTATTCTGTTATTTTATTCATTAGCTATGTTTTATTCATTAGCTATGTTATATTCATCAGCTATGTACTTATTTGCTTCTATCTGAGATGCTATGCCAGTGAAGTGGGAAAGTAATTTAGGCTAAAGTACTCTATAAACACTTAAACACTTCTACAAATCATTGTTGGCAATTAAATTGCAAATTTAGAAACAGCAACCCTTAACCTAATTGATGGGGACTGAAAGTTGCTACCTGCTCTTTGTTTTTAAAATCAGAACTGTTGCTTTAATTATTCACCTAACCAGCATGTACTAAAATATGTAATATTCTCCAGGTGCTATGCTTGGTTCTAGATACACCCAAGCATTAGATATGTTCCCTAATACCAGTTTATTAATTGCTCTTAAAAATGACACAAATAAAAAAATAAAATACAATTTAAACAATGAATTTAAAATTTAAAAAATAAAATTAAAAAAACAAATTGTCAAGTCTTTGCTATATTCAGTTAGTAAATGAATAAAATTGGAATAAAATTGGATGTTGAGTGCAGTTGCTAACAAAGTACTTCATGTCACTTAGATATAATCATTTATATGCATGTATATATACATAGAAACTGATAGTTGTTTAGTACTTTTTAGTTTTAATGCTGCTTTTATGTACGTTATCTCTTTTTATCATCACAACAAAACTGTAAATAAGTTATTATAACAGAATTCCCTGGCTGTCCAGTGGTTAGGATGCTGTGGTTCTACTGTAGGGGGCACAGGATTGATCTCTGGTTGGGGAACAAGGATCCCTCAAGCTAAGTGACATGACCAAAAAAAAAAAAAGTTATCATCACTTTCATTTTACTGAGGAGAGAACTGATATTATATAAGCTTAAACATATTGACCAACTTGTACAGCTAGTAAGTAGCAGAATTAATATTCCAACCCAGATTTCCACTACAAATCTTTTGCTTTTCCTACTATGTCAACTTTCCTCCCCCTCATTTTCTCTTTGTTCTCTCTATTCATTGCATTAATATATGCAAATCTACATGATAATTAATGCATTAAGAAATGTACATTACCGCATACTATATTTATACATGCCTCAAATCTTACGTTTCATGTCAATCTACTTGCACTATCTAAATTTAACTTCATTAAAAAGTGATATAATCATCAAAATAATTATAAACTTTGTTCATTTATAAAATAATGAGCATTGTGTGTGTTTTGTGCTTAGTTGTATCCGATTCTCTACAGCCCAATGGACTGTAGCCACCAAGCTCCTCTGTCCATGGAATTTTCCAGTCAAGAATACTGAAGCAGGTTGCTATTTCCTACTCCAGTGGATCTTCCCAACCCAGAGATCAAACCCATGTCTCTTCATCTCCTGCATTGGAAGGAGGATTTTTTACCACTAGTTCCAAATATCAAATATAAAGTAAAATTAATAGTCATCTCTCTTCAAAAGAATATGATTGCATCTAAAACAAAACAAAGTAATCTTATCTTTTTTGTCATAATTGGTTTTCTGTATATAGCACACAAAGCATGGTCTATCAGGCTGTACCGCAGGGTTAAGAGAGATAATGGAAAAATATACCATTAGCCAAGCAGTCACATTTCAAATCTGGATTTTGAATTCTATATAAAATTGTTAACGATCCACACACAGCATGTAGGTTTGTCCAGTTATAATGGCAGACTTCATAAATGCTGAGTGTCAACATATGAAGATTTGAATGCAAGTCCTGAAACTTAAGCAGGGTTCTGTTGTTGCAGGTTAATTTTTAACTAGGCCTTCTGGGATTTCATACAAATTGAAACAGGCAGGAAATCTATTTAAAGAAGGCTTGAAGCAAAAGCTTACACTTAATACTAAACTATGCTTGAGTATATAGAGAGGAGAAATAAACAATAAAGGGATAAATACACAAGAAATCCTTTTTTTCCTTTAAGGAAATCATGTTGGAACCAAAGAATATTTTCTCAGTGGAGCATTCTTCAAAAACATGACTGTGTAGACACAGAACCAATGTTACTTTTATCAAATAAAACCGAATGAACATAGATAAATAAAAATGTATATTTACATAATCATTTAAATGCTGAAAGCTAAATTACTCCCCACTTTTTGATTCCATAACACCTTGTACATGCCTGTGTCAGCACTTTTCATATTGCATTCTATATAATCATTTGCATTTACACCTCTGCTCTCTAACGTACATTCTAAAAGAGGCAATGTGTTTTGTCTGCATTAATGCTTTAGTGTAGAATTGTGGTTTCTTCTCAATATATGGTAACTGAATTATTTTGAATCATGTAATTTTTCTTACTCTTGTATTAGAAAAATATAGCAATGAATAAAAATATAAAATACTTATTTTAAGTTTGGTTTGAAATCAGTCATATATGTTTTCATGCATTTATTTATTCATCTATCAGTCAGTCAGTTCAGTCACTCAGTCGTGTCCAACTCTTTGCAACTCCATGAATCATAGTACGCAAGGCCTCCCTGTCCATGACCAACTCCTGGAGTTCACTCAAACTCATGTCCATTGAGTCGGTGATGCCATCCAGCCATCTCATGCTCTGTCATCCCCTTTTCCTCCAGCTCCCAATCCCTCCCAGCATCAGGGTCTTTTCCAATAAGTCAACTCTTCGCATGAGGTGGCCAAAGTACTGGAGTTTCAGCTTTAGCATCAGTCCTTCCAATGAACACCCAGGACTGATCTCCTTTGGGATGGACTGGTTGGATCTCCTTGCAGTCCAAGGGACTCTCAAGAGACTTCTCCAACACCACAGTTCAAAAGCATCAATTCTTTGGCACTCAGCTTTCTTCACAG
>NW_011494944.1:2768173-2773821 GCF_000754665.1 Bison bison bison | reverse complement strand
CATGACCACTGGAAAACCATAGCCTTGACTAGATGGACCTTTGTTGGCAAAGTAATGTCTCTGCTTTTTAACATGCTGTCTAGTTTGGTCATAACTTTCCTTCCAAGGAGTAAGCGTCTTTTAATTTCATGGCTGCAGTCACCATCTGCAGTGATTTTGGAGCTCAAAAAATTAAAGTCTGATACTGTTTCCCCACCTATTTCTCATCAAGTGATGGGACCAGATGCCATGATCTTAGATTTCTGAATGTTGAGCTTCAAGCCAACTTTTTCACTCTCCTCTTTCACTTTCATTAAGAGGCTTTTTACTTCCTTTTCACTTTTTGCCATGAGTGTTGTCATCTGCATATCTGAGGTTATTGATATTTTACCCAGAAATCTTGATTCCAGCTTGTGCTTCCTCCAGCCCAGCGTTCCTCATGATGTACTCTGCATATGAGTTAAATAAGCAGGGTGACAATATACAGACCTGACGTACTCCTTTTCCTATTTGGAACCAGTCCGTTGTTCCATGTCCAGTTCTAATTGTTGCTTCCTGACCTGCATACAGATTTCTCAAGAGGCAGGTCAGGTGGTCTGGTATTCCCATCTCTTGAAGAATTTTCCACAGTTTATTGTGATCCACACAGTCAAAGGCTTTGGCATAGTCAATAAAGCAGAAATAGATGTTTTTCTGGAACTCTCTTGCTTTTCTGATGATCCAGCAGATGTTGGCAATTTGATCTCTGGTTCCTCTGCCTTTTCTAAAACCAGCTATTCATGTATATTTACTGTCAAATTTGTGCTGAACAGCATTTTAGGGGCTGTGCCTGTAAATAAGGATAAGAGCAAAGTGCTCTTTGATGTTTTATCACTTGAACTATACTGAAAAAAAGTAGATGTTAAACAATAATTGCCTTTAAAAATCACTAGAGCAATAACCTCCAGTAATAAAGATACACAGCACAATCACACCATCTAGGAGAGCTTCTAGCCTGCCCTTCTGGAATTGACATTCTAATAGGGAACATACAGGTTTGAAAAAAGTTACACAAAGAAAAAATTTCAAATTTCATGAGTATTGTGGAGAAAAAAAAAGTATAGAGAGTATGAAAGCGTATATATAGAGGTGCTACTTTGACCACCTCATGCAAAGAGTTGACTCATTGGAAAAGACTCTGATGCTGGGAGGGATTGGGGGCAGGAGGAGAAGGGGACGACAGAGGATGAGATGGCTGGATGGCATCATTGACTCGATGGACGTGAGTCTGAGTGAACTCCGGGAGTTGGTGATGGACAGGGAGGCCTGGCGTGCTGCGATCATGGGGTCGCAAAGAGTTGGACACGACTGAGCGACTGAACTGAACTGAACTGAATCTAATCTTGTGAGGCCAAGAAAGCAAATGACATTCAGTTCCCATCCATCACTCCTAAACTATAGGTCTAATAAGGCCAGAAATCCTCATGATGACTTTCACTTGTACTAAGTACAAGTTATGACAAAATCATTGCACTTTTTTCCCCTTAGGAAAAATGGTATTAGATACAGTACATCTTGATTTTAGTAAACTTAAGATTTCTTTTCATTCCAATTTAGTTGTTAAAACAGGGGGAGAAATGCTTCCTAGATGATGACATAATGATTTAGATTTGGAACTGACTGAAGAATCATCCCCAAGTTGGACTTCAAGCTTGACAAGATTCTGATGGCAGCCTGCAAGCTTCTAAGTAATTAATAATCAGTTCCACATTGTCAGCCATTTTTTTTTGAAGGCATAAAAGACATGGCTTTGAAATGTATTCATGGTTAGGAAGTTTAGCAAAATGGGTCATACCATAGACCCATTTGTTGAATTAAAATTAAAATATATCTCAAAGTAAGTCTCAAAATTCAAGAGTATAAGATGTTACTGCTGCTGGCACTACTGTTACATTAGCTGTTAGAATTCTTTTTACACTTGGACAATTGTGAGTTCTCTCCTTCACACCTTAAGGAAGTCTATAAACTATACTTATTCTCTCCATTTTGTAGACAAGGACATTGAGTTTCAAGTAGACTAGATAATTTGCCAAAGTCACAGAGTTGCTAAGTTGTAAAACTAGAATTCAAGAAACTGTCTAATGTCAAGACTAGTGTTCGTAACCAGAATTTTAGGCTGCTTCCAATGAAAGTAATTACAGGTTCTTTAGGATTTTACAGCTTGATGCAACTGATTCTGCCACTTGCCACACAGTCCTGGCAAAGTAATTCACCTCTTAGAGTCTGCAGGTTTAGAGAAAATCCTAGTGAAGGGAAGTGAATTGAAAGTTGCTTAGTCATGTCCAACTCTTTGTGACCCCATGCACTATAGCCTGCCAGGCTCCCCCTGTCCATGGAATTCTCCGGGCCAGAATACTGGAATGGGTAGCTGTTCCCTTCTCCAGGGGATCGGCCCAACCCAGGGATCACACCCAGGTCTCCTGCATTACAGGAGGCTTCTTTACCATCTGAGCCATTAGGGAAACTCAACAATACTGGAGTGGGTAGCCTATCCATTCTCCAGTGGATCTTCCTGACTCAGGAATCGAACTGGGGTCTCCTGCATTGCAGGTGGATTCTTTACCAGCTGAGCTATCACGGGACCCTACTATATTAGATTTTGCAGCACTTGAAAGAGCTAATACACAGAAAGTACTTGGAACTGTGTCTGGCATGTAGCAAAGAATCAATATGTTAGTTAATAACACTGCTACTGTTTTTTTAATTTTATAATCAATATCTTCCTGGATTTATAACCATGGCTAAATGCCTACAGATCTGAGTGGAATTGAGATGCACTCTCAAAAATTTATCTAGAACTTATTCATTGCCATTTGCTTAATTTTCAATAAATTTTCACAAGGCCCCAGACAGTCTTCTCACCTACTCTTATTTCAAAAGCCAATAGTAAGCCAAATATTAAAAAAAATAAAATAAAATAGTAAGCAATACATGTTAGAATATGTTCTCTGAAGATTTTTGTCTGTACCATCTGTTTTGAAAATTTTATTTCTGTATGTCCTTGTGGTTACCTATTTTAAATATAGCAGTGTGTACATGTCAACCAGAATTGATATGTATCATCTCTTTAAAATAAAAATTTAAAATATTAAGTGATCTACATTAAGTCTGTGGAAGATGTTATGCATTTGTGAATTATTCTTTAGCTCATGGGATTTGTGATTTCCAGTTGAGTGACAATCAAACAGAAAAATCATAAAGGCAAACTTGCTTACAAAAGTCAACAATATTTATGTAACTGATGAAACTTTGTTGAGCTGTGTTAATTCATTAGTTCTTCCTGTGAATGACATAATTTCAGTGCACTAATATTGACCTTTAGTCTCTTCAGGACCAAGACTACCTGCAATTTTTAGTGATACCAAAAGTTGAATATAAAATTTTTTAGGCATAAATATTTCTACTGAAATGTATGTCCCATTAATTAAAGGAAAATATGTCAATAATCCAGAGTTTCAAGGCGGAAGGAGATAGCCTTTGTTACTTTTTTTGAATTAATAAAAAAAAATCCTTATTTGAAGGGACAAAGTAGAATCTGCTCACTGATATGTTCTTACCTTTCCGTATTTCTATTTTACCTTGATTTCTCTACCACTACCTCCTCTGTTTCTCCTATCAGCATTAAAGTTTTCAGTGCTCAAAAAGAAAAAAAGTACTGTATCTAGAAATTGTTTTGTACCATAGAGTTTAATGAAGAGCTTAATTAAATGAAAAGTGAAGCAATTCATAAGTAACCAGTTTTGTAGTAATTTTATTTTACTGGCCTATGTTTACTTTTTATGTACAATGAATGGTAATAAAAATCTAGATTTGATACTTTCACATTTTCAATAAAGTTAACAATTGCCCTCATATAGAAACTCAAACACATTCTCTGTGTACCAGGAGAAATCATATTTTTAAAAAAATCACAGCAGGATTGATTATAATAGCCTTAAACTAGAAAACACTCAAACATTCATCAATAGTAGAATGTGAAAATGCATGTGGCACAGACACACACAGAAAATAAAGTATATGAATAAATAGGTAGAAATGCGGTTGAATCTTCAAAAAGACAAAGGTGAATGAAAGAAGGTAGATACTATTACATGCATTCTGTTTATACACATTAAAAATAGACAAAAGTAAACTATATTACTTGGATGCTTATTTAGTTGCTAAATCTGCAATAGAAGACAGTAAGAAACTGTCAGAGGGGTTTATTGCTGGTGGAGGAAAGTAATCAGGGCTAGGAAGAAGCATGCAGGGGGCTTTCCTGATGATGCATTATATGCTGTGGTTATACTTACACTTACATTTACTCTATAATAATTTATTAAATTTTGCTTTCATGTTAATCCCTGTCTATATATTACAGAATTTTTTCTTAAGGTTTAAAGGACATAATTTGGTCTTAATAAAAGACTTCAGAAACATTTGCAACCCTTCTTGTGAAACCAAAAACTGATTGCCAAGCTTCTTCCTCAGTGAAGCAGTAAAGCCAGTGCAAGTAATTGTAGTGAGCTGTAACATTTGTAGAGAAGGATAACTAAATCCAACTAAAGTGAATAGGCCATGAATTCTCATCAGTCTATAAAACATAAGTGTAATTTGTATAAACTTGTATCTCATAAATAAGTAATGCAGCATTAAAAGGCAAAGCAAGATGAACACAGCAAGGGTTTGTGAAGCAAAAAATAGTTGGTATTTCTTCTTAGGCAAATATTAAATAATTTAGATAGGTATATATTTTAAATGGGTAGGTGAAAAACACAACTCCAAATATATGACCCAACAAGCTGGGTATGTGTTGGTTACAGTTTTCCTCCTTGTAATCTTATACCTGGAAATATCCCTCATTATCATTTCCTGGTCTCACAGGTGATAAATACTTTGTCCTTTTCTAAATATAAGTTTCCTTACCTTGGACTTTGGACGTGGGGTAGCTCCCCTTGGCCACCGCCCCTGACCTTGGAGGTGGGGTAACTCCTCTCGGTGGCCACCATGTCCAAGGTAAGGAGCAGTGGCTGCCCTTTGCTGGAGCAGCCATGAAGAGATACCCCATGTCAAGGCAAGAGAAACCCAAGTAAGAGAGTAGGCGCTGAGACAGGGCATCAGAGGGCAGACAGACTGAAACTGCAATCACAGACAACTAGTTAATCTGATCACACGGACCACAGCTTGTCTAACTCAGTGAAACTAAGCCATGATGTGTGGGGCCACCAAAGACAGACGGGGCATTGTGGAGAGGTCTGACAGAATGTGGTCCACTGGAGAAGGGAATGACAAACCACTACAGTATTCTTGGCTTGAGAACCGCATGAACAGTATGAAAAGGCAAAATGATAGGATACTGAAAGAGAACTCCCCAGGTCGGTAGGTGCCCAATATACTACTGGAGATCAGTGGAGAAATAACTCCAGAAAGAATGAAGGGATGGAGCCAAAGCAAAAACAACACCCAGTTGTGCATTTGACTGGTGATAGAAGCAAGGTCCAATGCTGTAAAGAGCAATATTGCATAGGAACCTGGAATATTAGGTCCATGAATCAAGGCAAATTGGAAGTGGTCAAACAGGAAATGGCAAGAGTGAACATTGACATTCTAGGAATCAGCAAACTAAGATGGACTGGAATGGGTGAATTTAA
>NW_011494944.1:2766596-2768073 GCF_000754665.1 Bison bison bison | reverse complement strand
GGCAAGAGTGAACATTGACATTCTAGGAATCAGCAAACTAAGATGGACTGGAATGGGTGAATTTAACTCAGATAACCATTATATCTACTACTGTGGGCAGGAATCCCTTAGAAGAAATGGAGTAGCCATCATGGTCAACAAAAGAGTCCGAAATGCAGTACTTAGATGCAATCTCAAAAACGAAAGAATGATCTCTGTTTGTTTCCAAGGCAAACCATTAAACATCATGGTAATCCAAGTCTATGCCCTGACCAGTAATGCTAAAGAAGCTGAAGTTGAACAGTTCTATGAAGACCTAAAAGACCTTATAGAACTAACACCCCCAAAAGATGTCCTTTTCATTATAGGGGACTGGGATGCAAAAGTAGGAAGTCAAGAAACACCTGGAGGAACAGGCAAATTTGGCCTTGGAGTACAGAATGAAGCAGGTCAAAGGCTAACAGAGTTTTGCCAAGAGAACACGCTAGTCATAGCAAACACCCTCTTCCAACAACAAAAGAGAAGACTCTACACATGGACATCACCAGATGGTCAACACTGAAATCTGATTATATTCTTTGCAGCCCAAAGATGGAGAAATTCTATACAATCAGCAAAAACAAGACCCGGAGCTGACTGTGGCTCAGATCATGAACTCCTTATTGCCAAATTCAGACTGAAATTTAAGAAAATGGAGAAAACCACTAGACCATTCAGGTATGAGCTAAATCAAAACTCTTATGATTATACAGTAGAAGTGAGAAATAGATTTAAGGGACTAGATCTGATAGGGAGCCTGATGAACTATGGATGGACATTTGTCACATTGTACAGGAGACAGGGTGAACACCATCCCCAAGAAAAAGAAATGCAAAAAAGCAAAATGGCTGTCTGGGGAGGCCTTACAAATAGCTGTGAAAAGAAGAAAAGTGAAAAGCAAAGGAGAAAAGGAATGATATACCCATTTGAATGCAGAGTTCCAAAGAATAGCAAGGAGAAATAAGAAAGCCTCCCTTAGTGATCAGTGCAAAGAAATAGAGGAAATCAATAGAACAGGAAAGACTAGAGATCTCTTCAAGAAAATTAGAGATACCAAGGGAATATTTCATGCAAAGATGGGCTCGATAAAGGACAGAAATGGTATTGACCAAACATAAGCAGAAGATATTAAGAAGAGGTGGCAAAAATACACAGAAGAACTGTACAAAAAAAGATCTTCATGACCAAGATAATCACGATGGTGTGATCACTCACCTAGAGCCAGACATCCTGGAATGTGAAGTCAAGTGGGCCTTAGAAAGCATCACTATGAACAAAGCTAGTGGAGGTGATAGAATTCCAGTTGAGCTATTTCAAATCGTGAAAGATGATGCTGTGAAAGTGTTGCACTCAATTTGTCAGCAAATTTGGAAAACTCAGCAGTGGCCAAAACTGGAAAAGGTCAGTTTTCATTCCAGTCCCAAAGAAAGGCAATGCCAAAGAATGCTCAAACTACTGC
>NW_011494944.1:2765136-2766496 GCF_000754665.1 Bison bison bison | reverse complement strand
ATCACGCTAGTATGCTCAAAATTCTCCAAGCCAGGCTTCAGCAATATGTGAACCATGAACTTTCAGCTGGTTCCAGCTGGTTTTAGACAAGGCCGAGGAACCAGAGATCAAATTGCTAACATCCACTGGATCATGGAAAAAGCAAGAGAGTTCCAGAAAAACATCTATTTCTGCTTTATTGACACTTACTCCCTGGAAGGAAAGTTATAACCAACCTAGACAGCATATTAAAAAGCAGAGACATTACTTTGTCAACAAAGGTCCATCTTCTCAAGGCTATGGTTTTTCTAGTAGTCATGTATGGATGTGCAAGTTGGACTATAAAGAAAGCGGAGCACAGAAGAATTGATGCTTTTGAACTGTGGTGTTGGAGAAGACACTTGAGAGTCCCTTGGACTGCAAGGAGATCCAATCAGTCCATCCTAAAGGAGATCAGTGAGTGTTCATTGGAAAGACTGATGTTGAAGCTGAAACTCCAATACTTTGGCCACCTGATGTGAAGAGCTGACTCATTGGAAAAGACCATGATGCTGGAAAAGATTGAGGGCAGCAGGAGAAGGGGACAATAGAAGATGAGATACTTGGATGGCATCACCAACTCAATGGACATGAGTTTGGGTGAACTCTGGGGGTTGGTGATGGACAGGGAGGCCTGGCGTGCTGTGGTTCATGGGATCACAAAGTGTTGGACATGACTGACTGAACTGACTAACTAAATATAAGTTTCAATTGTTCTTTGCTTTAATACTGCTTTTTAAATCAGCCCTATACATATTATTTTACTTTTTGAAATTCTAAAAGTAGACAGATTTCCAAGATCAATGCTTTCTCTCTATTTATCAGTACAACTTACTTAGTTGTAGGCATGTGTGTGAGGTTAACCAAATAGGTATTTTAGATTGTGACATATATCATACTTCTCTTTCTATAACATTCATGAATCCTCAGTGGAAAAATATACTTTCAGCTCATTTTATTCCATTGCTGCTGCTGCTGCTGCTGTTAAGTCGCTTCAGTCGTGTCCGACTCTGTGCGACCCCATGGACTGCAGCCTACCAGGCTTCTCCATCCATGGGATTCTCCAGGCAAGAACACTGGAGTGGGGTGCCATTGCCTTCTCCTTTTATTCCATTAGGTCTAGTTGAATTTAGCACCTTCTAAGAGTGCTCCAATATCCAAATATTGAGCTGGGTAGTGCGATTTCTAAGATCAATATAATACAGTCTCTGCTTTCAAGAAATTTGAATAAGTGGAAAAACTCAATATACTTTAGTAAGCACCACCAAAAAGTTAAGCACCAAATAAGATGGACCAGGAATGTGAGACATTTGGGACATAGGAAAGTTTAGAAAAAGCTTTT
>NW_011494944.1:2759587-2765036 GCF_000754665.1 Bison bison bison | reverse complement strand
AAAAGCTTTTTATGGAGGAGATTATTGTTGATTAGAATTTTCAAGGATGAACTATCGAAATCAAAAATGAAGAAAGAAGAAACCAGGGCAAGGGGCATGAGCAGAGGCAAACAGACATGGGAGAGTTCTGAGACCATACATCAGTAATCACATGCAGGACAGTATTCTTGGAGGTGAAGTTCTATGAGCAGTAATGGGAAGTGTGCCTTCTTTCCTGCATCGATGGACATTCACTATTGACCTATGCTTGTTAACACTGAACTGAATGCTTGTTAAGAGACATCTCAACAGTTACACTGAGGATAATTATGAGGGTTTTTAAGATTACTGCTAGGATAACATACTAAGAGGTTGTAGCAATAGGTCAGATGACAAATAATGAGAGCCTGACTGTGATTGTTTGGGAGAGAGGGGAAATTTTGAGAACTGTTTGAAGCATGCAAAATTATCAATATTGGGGACTGACTGGATACGGACAGCGAGGAAGAAAGAGAAGTCTGAGATGTCTCTCCAATTTGGCCTGGGAATAATGAACTGAAACACAGAATTCAGGAAAAGAAAACCTTACTGAGGAAGGTAAAAATAAGGTTTCAATCTTAAACATGTTGAATTTGAGGTACCCACAGGTCACTCAGTGGGTTTGTTTTACAGGCAAATGTCTATTTGAGGTGGTAGGATGAAGGAGTAGAAGAGGTTAAAGATATAGCTGTGGGAGATATCAGCGTCTAAGTGTAATTAAAATTGTGGGCTTTAGTGTCAGTGGGATTTCCCTTCAGAAAAATGTGTAGGATTAAAACAAATGAGTAGACACCTCCAATACCCAAAGTTTCTTTAGGAGGTGATGGTTATGTTTTCTACCTTGATTGTGGTGATGGTAACACAAGAGTATATGTATATTTCCCAACTCAAACTCCCCAAATTGTATACATTAATTATCTGTTCCTTTGGGTACCTGTTATACCTCAGTAGAGATATGCAGGGGAAATGACGAATACAGTATTTACTTTGAAAAGGTTTATGAAGAAACAGATAAAGAAAGGCAAAAAGAACCAGATGTGCTTAAGCATGAAAACCGGGAGCAAACAGGTAGCAGAAATCTCATGAAGGAGAATGCGAGATCCATCTCAAATGCAACAGTGAAGTTATTCAGATAAAGATGACATTTAGCTATAAGGAGGTTGTTAGTTACTGTGGGGTTGAGGATGGATGTCATTCATTACGCATCTGGTATTATACAACTGTGAATATTTATATGCAGACACATGTATGCATGCATAAATATATCTATTATAATAGCTGACAGTAAGACTAAAAACTGGTGAAAGGATAGATTCCAAGTAAATATTGTAAAAATATATGCAAAACATTTTCTATTTATGAACTGCTAATTGAATACCTGAAAAATCACCAAGCTTCAAAAATATCTTGTAGAAATATCTTTACTACAAATATTTTAGATAGCAGCATTAAAATGGACATCATTAAGTTTTCGAACTGTGTAGGGTTCTTTTCTTTACTTGACTGAGTATAGTGTTCGCATTATATAGTTTGACTTGACAAGAGAACCCATAAAAATCCCCACTTGTGGCCCACTTAAAAAAGAAGTATTATAGTTTTAGGCACTGCTGAACATCATGCTGAGCTACAAAAAATAAATAAAACACCATAAAACTCCCCACCTTCATTTCACTTTTAGATCACCACATAGAGATACAACAAATACATTAATCAAAGGCAGACCACTGAGATTCAGATATATTTTGTTAAATATTAAGTTGTATAGTTGAAGGAAAGATCAATTTCTTTTTAAAAGTGACACTATTGCCACCCTTCTAAAAACACTGCAGTTTACTAATGATTTTAAAACTGCTTTAAGGGTTTGAAACTGAATCACTACCACTTCATCCCAGCTGAGATTTAGAATGCGAATCTCACAATAGGAATACATTTATGTTTCAGGTTAAATAAATTCAGCCTCTTTTCTTTTAGAACTGGAAGAACATTTTGTTGACTCAGACCTCTATTTCTGTTACTTAGAGCTAAAAGAAGTCACTTCAGCATAAGAATTTCTACAAGGCATTAATTGGAATTTCTCTGGGAAGAGGCATACTCTGTATTGTATACAATGCTGAGAAGCTTTTTTAACCTTAATAGGCAATGTTGTTTCCAAGTAAGTCTTCTTTGCTGCCTCTGTGCAAGCATGCGTGCCCAGGGCTACTGTGAAAATGGACATGAAGAACTAAAAAATAATTCTAGCCCCTAAGAACTCAGTGAGATGCTATCATGAAGGCTAGACATCTTTGATATGAGCTCCAAAATTTATTTCAGGTGCCATCCCCTCAGTCTCCAGTGACCCAAAAATATGCACACAGAGTGATGTGTTGAAGCACTGACAGCAGCGAAGTATTTCTAAGTGAAAATACACTCTCATTTCCCCTTGATAAGGTAGAGGTTATCAGAAGGTATAAGTATCATGATCTCCTACTTCCTAAGACCCAGGGTTCATAATGGGACCAACCTCATCTACCTGATTCTTACACGTTAGATCCTTCCATTTTAAGAATAAATAGGATTTGGTCAATACACCCAAGCAGTTTACCAAACTTGTTTAAAATGACATAATCCCAACCACAGATCCAGCTTTACTCTCGAATATTTACCCTATTTGGGCTTCCCTGGAGGCTCAGAGGGTAAAGAATCCACCTTCAATGCAGGAGACCCATGTTTGACCCATGTGTTGGGAAGATCCCCTGGAGGAGGGCATGGCAACCCACTCCAGTGTTCTTGCCTGGAGAATCCCCATGGACAGAGGAGCCTGGTGGGCTACAGTCCATAGGGTCACAAAGAGTCAGACATGACTGAGTGATTAAGCACATACACATTTACACTATTTAACAGTAAGTAAACAGAATGGGAAAGACTAGAGATCTCTTCAAGAAAATTAGAGATACCAAGAGAACATTTCCTGCAAAGATGGGCACAATAAAGGACAGAAATGGTATGGACCTAACAGAAGCAGAAGATATTAAGAAGAGACGGCAAGAATACACAGAAGAACTGTACAAAAAAGATCTCCAAGACCCAGATAATCACAATGGTGTTATCACTGGCCTAGAGCCAGACATCCTGGAATGTGAAGTCAAGTGGGCCTTAGAAAGCATCACTATGAACAAAGCTAGTGGAGGTGATGGAATTCCCGTTGAGCTATTTCAAATCCTGAAAGATGATGTTGTGAGTGTGCTGCACTCAATATGCCAGCAA
This sequence comes from Bison bison bison, assembly GCF_000754665.1. NCBI lineage: Eukaryota > Metazoa > Chordata > Mammalia > Artiodactyla > Bovidae > Bison > Bison bison. Next base: position 2,761,775 of record NW_011494944.1, on the reverse strand, counting down.
ATTTGGAAAACTCAGCAGTGGCCACAGGACTGGAAAAGGTCAGTTTTCATTCCAATCCCAAAGAAAGGCAATGCCAAAGAATGCTCAAACTACCGCACAATTACACTCATCTTACACGCTAGTAAAGTAATGCTCAAAATTCTCCAAGCCAGGCTTCAGCAATATGTGAACCGTGAACTTCCTGATATTCAAGCTGGTTTTACAAAAGGCAGAGGAACCAGAAGTCAAATCGCCAATATCTGCTGGATCATGGAAAAAGCAAGAGAGTTCCAGAAAAACATCTACTTCTGCTTTATTGACTATGCCAAAGCCTTTGACTGTGTGGATCACAATAAACTGTGGAAAATTCAGAAAGAGATGGGAATACCAGACCACCTGACCTGCCTCTTGAGAAACCTATATGCAGGACAGGAAGCAACAGTTAGAACTGGACATGGAACAAGAGACTGGTTCCAAATAGGAAAAGGAGTATGTCAAGGCTGTATATTGTTACCCTGCTTATTTAACTTATATGCAGAGTACATCATGAGAAACGCTGGACCGGAAGAAGCACAAGCTGGAATCAAGATTGCCGGGAGAAATATCAGTAACCTCAGATGTGCAGATGACACCACCCTTATGGCAGAAAGTGAAGAAGAACTCAAAAGGCTCTTGATGAAAGTGAAAGTGGAGAGGGAAAAAGTTGGCTTAAATCTCAACATTCAGAAAATGAAGATCATGGCATATGGTCCCACCACTTCATGGGAAATAGATGGGGAAACAGTGGAAACAGTGTCAGACTTTATATTTTTGGGCTCCAAAATCACTGCAGATGGTGACTGCAGCCATGAAATTAAAAAACGCTTACTCCTTGGAAGGAAAGTTATGACCAACCTAGAAAGCATATTCAAAAGCAGAGACATTACTTTGCCAACAAAGGTCCATCTAGTCAAGGCTATGGTTTTTCCTTTGGTCATGTATGGATATGAGAGTTGGACTGTGAAGAAGGCTGAGTGCTGAAGAATTGATGCCTTTGAACTGTGGTGTTGGAGAAGACTCTTGAGAGTCCCTTGGACTGCAAGGAGATCCAACCAGTCCATTCTGAAGGAGATCAACCCTGGGATTTCTTTGGAAGGAATGATGCTAAAGCTGAAACTCCAGTACTTTGGCCGCCTCATGTGAAGAGTTGACTCTTTAGAAAAGACTCTGATGCTGGGAGGGATTGGGGGCAGGAGGTGAAGGGGACGACAGAGGATGAGATGGCTGGATGGCATCACTGACTCGATGGACGTGAGTCTGGGTGAATTCCGGGAGTTGGTGATGGACAGGGAGGCCTGGCGTGCTGCGATTCATGGGGTCGCAAAGAGTCGGACTCGACTGAGTGACTAAACTAAACTGAACTGAACTGAAATACATGCATACATGCGTGTTCAGTCACTAAGCTGTTTGACTCTTTGAAACCCCATGGACTGTAGCCTGCTAGGCTCCTCTGGCCATGGGATTTCCCAGGCAAGAATATTGGAGTGGATTGCCATATCTTTCTCCAAAATACGTACAAACATATTTTTAATATTTCTTCTCTGTTGCATAATCTCTCTCTGTCTTATCTTCTGCTAGCTATCTATCCAGCCAAGAATTTGGGATCAACTGAGACTTCTTCAGGAGCTGGTATGAGGCCTCTTATATCTCAGCCCCACTCTGAAGATGACTGGCTGGCATGCTTGTGGTCCAGAATCAGATTCATAGCTACAGATCTAGATTCTATCTCCACTGAAATATTGCAAAAGGATACTAAGCAAAACATTACACTGACAAGTAAAGTCTTTTTATCAGTGGCTGTTTAATTAGGATTTCCTGATTTTCCTCACCTGGACTCAACATGTGCTAACCAATTTTCTAGAATTCCTCTAAGTAAATCTTCTGTTATTGACAGATGATTGACTTATTCTCACATTGCCTCCTCAGCTCAATTGTGTCTTGTATGACATCTACATGGTATATTTATTTCTTTTTTAGAATCTTACTAATTTGTTAAATTACTGCAGATGATACATGAATGCAGATGATTCCCATGAATCCTGACAGAATCCCCTAAGTCCTTTGTGGTGTTTTTCATTTCTTTGAATTAATAATCTGTATGGCACGTTTGACATTTCACATAGAGACACATAGTCTAATCTTACTGTGCAGCTTAGTAAAGAATCTGCCT
>NW_011494944.1:2731974-2759487 GCF_000754665.1 Bison bison bison | reverse complement strand
AGCTTAGTAAAGAATCTGCCTGCAATGTAGGAGACCCAGGTTTGATCCCTGGGTCGAGAAGATTCCCCTTGAGAAGGGAGTGGCTACCCACTTCAGTGTTCTTGTCTGGAGAATTCCATGGACAGAGGAGCCTGGTAGGCTACAGTCCATGTGGTCACAAAGAATCAAACATGACTGAGTGACTAACAACACTTTTACTTTAGTCTATATACATTTTGCCACATCTTTACTGCTACCAAATGCATTTGGGAATATGGAAAAGATTCTCACGTTTAAGCGTGGTGAATTCCATCTGTGTATAGTAAGTTCTACATTTAAAAAAAAATCAAAATCATCTTAGCCAGACTATTACTGAGTCATAAAAACCAGTGAAATAATGCACTTGCAGCAGCACGCATGGACCTCGGGCTCATCACACTAAGTGAGGTGAGGTGGAGAAAGACAAATGTGGTGTCACTTACAAGTGGAGGCAGAGAAAGACAAATGTGGTACCACTTACAAGTGGGATCTAAAAAAAAAGAAATGATACAAATGCACTTATTTACCAAAAAGAAATAAAATGTGGCTTCCAAAGAGGAAAGGTAAGAGGATAAATTAGGAATACGGGATTAACATGCACATATTACTATATATAAAATAGATGACCAATAAGGGCCTACTATATAGCACATGGCAGCCCACTCCAGTACTCTTGCCTGGAAACTCCCATGGACGGAGGAGCCTGGTAGGCTGCAATCCTTGGGGCCGCTAAGAGTCAGGCATGACTGAGCGACTTCACTTTCACTTTTCACTTTCATGCATTGGAGAAGGAAATGGCAACCCACTCCAGTGTTCTTGCCTGGAGAATCCCAGGGACGGGGGAGCCTGGTGGGCTGCTGTCTATGGGGTCGCACAAACTCAGACACGACTGAAGCAACTTAGCAGCAGCAGCAGCATATAGCACAGGGAACTATATTCAATATTTTGCAATAACCTATAAGGAAAAATATTACCTAACCCTGACCTCTGACCACCTCGTAGAGACAGACAACTGATCTAAGCTGTACCAATTTTTGAAACTTGAATGGACTGACACCAGTTGAAGCTGCTACCTTGATGGAAGTGTCCGTAATCTCCAGTTGCTGAGGCCTCCATGGACTGTGACCATTGGACATTGTCAACATTAGGTCACAGCGGTGGGGATGGGAGAGAGGTTTACTGCTGCTTCAAGGCCAGAATCTGGCCAGTGGGTGGCCATGGCTAGGCCTCTGGAGTTCTCTGCAGGACACAGCCCTCAGTCTGTTCCCATACTCCCAACTCACCTGGCAGCCCTGTGGCTAGAGGACCCCAGGGAGAAAGCTATGACTTGCCTTTCACCACACTCTCTGCCCCAGGACCACTGCCAGGCTGACAGAGCTGAGCAGGACCTTTAATTTGCACTAATGATTCCATGCTAAGAATCACGTGCTGATAATCGTGGACTAATGGCTGAAAGCACATTCTGCCCTGTTACAAACATAATCTGGAAAAAAATGTGTGTATATGTATAACTGAATCACTTTGCTGCACAATTGAAACTAGCACAACATTGTAAATCAACTATACTTCAATTTTTAAAGTTTATTTTTAATACTCTGATGAAACTTTTGTTCTGTGTAATCCATAAATATTGCTTCAGAAGTATTACCAATTAAATTAAGTTTGATACTACAATACTACCTTAATAAATAAAAAGTTCCTTCATTGAATTATTCATAATACTAAAACATTAGGGCTTCTCTGGTGGCTCAGATGGTAAAGAATCTGTCTACATTGCAGGGTTAGATCCTTGGGTCAGGAAGATCCCCTGGAGAAGGGAATGACTACCACTCCAGTAAGCTTGCCTGTTGAATCCCATGGACAGAGGAGCCTGGCTGGCTACAATTCATGGGGTCACAAAGAGTAGGACTCAACTGAGCAACTCACAAAATATTAGAACAAAAATTCAAAGTTGGTAACTCAAATTGAATATAACTAAGCATACATATTTTGGGTCTTAGTGCATCTTAATAATTTTGAATAGCAGATAAAATTAAATTTTATACAGGAGGGATTAGATCTGATAGAGTGCCTAAAGAACTATGGATGTAGGTTCATGGTATTGTATAGGAGGCGGTGAGTGATTTCCAAGAAAAAGAAATCAAAAAAGGCAAAATGGTTGTCTGAAGAAATCTTACAAATATCTGAGAAAAGGAGAAGCAAAAGGCAAAGGAGAAAAGGAAAGATACACCCATCTGAATGCAGAACTCCAAAGAATAGCAAAGAGAGATAAGAAAGGGTTCCTAAGTGAACAATGCAAAGAAATTTTCCCATTCTATGAAAAACTAGAGATGGGAAAGACTAGAGATCTCTTCAAGAAAATTAGAGATACCAAGGGAATACTTCATGCAAAGATGGGCACAATAAAGGACAGAAACAGTATGGACCTAACCAGAAGTGGAAGGTATTAAGAAGAAGTGGCAAGAATACACAGAACTACACACAAAAAAATGTTAATGACCCAGATAACCATATGGGGGCTTCCCTTGCAACTCAGTCGGTAAATATTCTGCCTGCAATGCAGGACACCGGGTTCTATTCCTGGGTCAGGAAGATCCCCTGAAGAAGGAAATGGCAAACCGCACCATTATTCTTGCCTGAAGAATCCCATGGACTGAGGAGCCTGGCAGGCTAACGTCCATGGGGTTGCAAAAGTTGGACATGAATTAGTGAGTAAACCAGCACCATCAACCACCATGATGGGACTCACTTAGAGCCAGACATCTGGAAGTATGAAGTCAAATGGGCCTTTGGAAGCATCACTACCAACAAAGCTAATGGAGGTGCTGGAATTTCAGCTGAGTTTTTTCAAATCCAAAAAGACGATGCTGTAAAAGTGCTGCATGCAATATGCCAGCAAATTTGGAAACCTCGGCAGTGACCACAAGACTGGAAAATGTCAGTTTCATTCCAATCCCAAAACAGGGCAATGCCCAAGAATGTTCAAACTATAGAACAACTGAACTCATTTCACATGTTAGCAAAATAATACTCAAAATTTTCCCAGCCAGTCTTGAACAGTATATGAACTGAAAAATTCCAGATTTTCGAGCTGGATTTAGAAAAGGCAGAGGAATCAGAAATCAAATTTCCAGCATCTGTTGGATCATAGAAAAAGCAAGAGGATTCCAGAAAAGCATCTACTGGTTCCTTGACTATGCTAAAATTTTTTATTCTGTGAATCACAACAGACTGTGGAAAATTCTTAAAGAGATGGTAACCAGACCCCCTTATCTGCACCCTGGAGAACTTGTATGCAAGTCAAGAAGCAACAGTTAGAACCCAACATGTAACAATATATGGGTGCAAAATTGTGAAAGGAGTATATCAAGGCTGTATATTGTTAACCTGCTTATTTAAATTCTATGCAGAGTACATCATGCAAAATGCTGGGCTGGTTGAAGCATAAGCTGGAAAAAGATTGCCAGGAGAAACATCAATAACCTCAGATATGCAGATGACACCACTTTTATGACAGAAAAGTGAAGAGTAACTAAAGAGCCTCTTAATGAAAGTGAAAGAGGAGAGTGAAAAAGCTGGCTTAAAAAACTCAACATTTAAAAAACAAAGACCATGGCAATCGGTCCCATCACCTCATGGCAAATAAATGGGGAAACAATGCAAATAGTGACAGACTTTATTTTCTTGGGCTCCAAAATCACTGCAGATGGTGACTGCAGCCATGGAATTAAAAGACACTTGCTCCTTGAAAGAAACACTATATGACAAACCCAGACACCATATTAAAAAGCAGAGACTACTTTGCCGACAAAGGTCCATCTAGTCAAAGCTATGGTTTTTCCAGTAGTCATGTATGGATGTGAAAGTTAAGCCATAAAGAAGTCTGAACACCAAAGAATCGATGCTTTTGAGCTCTGGTGTTGGAGAAGACTCTTGAGAGACCCTTGCACTGCAAGGAGATCAAACCAGTCAATTCTAAAGGAAATCAATCCTGAATATTCATTAGAAGAACTGATGCTAAAGCTGAAGCTCCAATACTTTGATCACCTTATGCAAAGAGCTGAAGATTGAAGGCTGGAGGAGGAGGGGATGACAGAGGATGAAATGGTTGTGTGGCATCACGGACTCAATGGACATGAGTTTGAGCAAGCTTCGGGAGTTGGTGAAGAACAGGGAAGCCTGGCATTCTACAGTCGATGGGGATGCCAAGAGTAAACATGACTGAGCGACTGAACAACAACAAAAATAACAACTTGAGCCATTTAATGAAATTAATGTATTATATAATTATCATTAGGTAAAAACAAGAGACCATTACAAGGCATCAAAATTCCATTTTTTGAAAATTACAACTTCTCTGGAACTGTGCTGAATCAGTTGGATGCACCTTCTTTGGTTATCTTCCTTCTCCTTTGTACTTTCAAACTCATTTTAGTCTTTATGAAAACATGCTATTGCCTGAAAATCAGGACAATATTGCTTTATCAAATTGTGAGTGCTGAAGTCTATATTTCAATTTTTAATGCTGAAAAGTTATAGAGATCATTTCATATCAAGTTTAAGAACTAAAAGATAATAAAGAAAAATTAATGCTACAATTCTTTCAAGATAAAGAATCCCTAGGAAAAGTGGCAAGAAAAGTTAAAAGAAAGAAAAAAATTAAATTAAAAATCAATCAGCATGCTAATATCTATGTACGTGTTATGAGCTGTGGGCTCATATGTGTTATTCCCTATGGGCTTTACTTAGCTCTCCAATGCTAATTAAATTAAAAGAAATGGAAAGATAAGTTTCCTAAATTTCCAATATCTGTTTATTTTATCTGAATACTTGCTAAATATAATCAAAAATTTGTACAGTTGTTTTCAAAGTGGCATCCTAGAGTGACAACTGTAACTTAATTTTCATTATGATTAGAATATTATATTAGTTCAAGCTTCAATGTCTGGATTATTATATTTGCCTTCCAATTCAGCTTTCTGGATTTATAACCTCCTATTACAATCTACTCAGGAGTAATCATTATAACATAATAATCTAGTGGTGCCCCATCTCAGACCCTCTAGAGGTTCCCTCAGCACCTATATGGCACAGAGAAACATTTATGATACGGCATAATTTACTTAATATAATTATGACATTGTCCATTCTGTCACCTTTCTTTTGAAAGGAAACCCCTATCCCCTCCCATTTTCCTTCTCACCAGTATGCATCCTTCATGAGTCAGCTTCAACATCACCCTCTTTCTCTGTTTTCAGCACATGCCCCTCATAGATTTAGTCACTTTGTTTGATTGGTTTAACAGAAGCTGTCAATGGCCCACGCATGTTCCTCAGAGTAAGTATTCACTCTGGTCAACTACCCTCTGCTAGTAACTGCAGTCTCACTGAACAGCCTTATATCAGAGTTGCAGAGAACTCGTTGCTTGGAGGCAGGAAGTGCAGAAAATATGCCCCCATCCACAGCATCACTGACCAAGAACTCTCAGGTTTTAGTGTGTGAAATTACCAGTCTCATCACTCTCAGGATCAGTAACTCTGGGGAACACAGTTTTGTGTCATTTCCCAGAATTTTCCCTGTGGATTAAGTTCTAGTTCTCTTAATTGTAGCTGGTTAACTGTCTAGTCAAGGCTATGGTTTTTCCAGTGGTCATGTATGGATGTGAGAGTTGGACTGTGAAGAAAGCTGAGTGCCAAAGAATTGATGCTTTTGAACTGTGGTGTTGGAGAAGACTCTTGAGAGTCCCTTGGACTGCAAGGAGATCCAGCCAGTCCATTCTAAAGGAGATCAGTCCTGGGTGTTCTTTGGAAGGACTGATGCTAAAGCTGAAACTCCAATACTTTGGCTACCTCATGAGAAGAGTTGACTCATTGGAAAAGACTCTGATGCTGGAGGGATTGGGGGCAGGAGGAGAAGGGGACAACAGAGGATGAGATGGCTGGATGGCATCACCAACTCAACGGACATGAGTTTGGGTGAACTCCGGGAGTTAGTGATAGACAGGGAGGCCTGGCGTGCTGCGATTCATGGGGTCGCAAAGAGTCGGACACAACTGAGTGACTGAACTGAACTGAACTGAACTGCGATTCCTTTATTGGCTTCCATCTCTTCTCTGCCTCACTTCCACTTCCTCACTTCCCCACTAGTATTACTTTAAGGTCTCAGACAGAAACTATTTATACCTGAAACTTTGTCTCTAGGTGTTTTTTTTTTTTTTTTCTTCTTTTCCTTATAGAATCCACAGTAAAACTTTCAAACCAGAAGTATCGTGTGGGATTCTGGAGTTGAATGGCATGTTGGCCATATGACATAAAGACCACCTGGCATGTTGTAACAAAAAAATTACAAGACTCTCTCTTGTGGTGAAGTAGAAAGGTGTAAGGGGATACATGCCTCTCATCAGTTTCTCCAGGATTTGAGAACTATAGTGACACTCATAATGACAATGACTACTGAGTTGACAGTTTTGCAAGTATTGTCAGTGCTCTCAGAAAAAGAACTGATGAGCCCAAGCCTAAATAAGAAGTTCTCCATGACAGTATTTAAAGACACTCTCCTTTTTTAAAGTTAGAGAGGAGACTGGACTGAAAAAATGGACCTTTTGTTTGACTGTAATAGTAGTTGACTTGTAGATACTTACTGCAAAGCAACAGCAAATCTCTCTTTTATAACTCCAAGGTCTGAGAGGAAAAAGGTAGGATCCTAAAACCTGAACTTGGGAAAGAAAGTGTATTGTTTTTTTTTGTGCAGAGATCACATAGATGCCTTATCTGAGATTAGCACTCCAAAATACATGTATGTTCCTTCAAAATTTTCCTTCATCTTATGGTTTCTAGACCACTGTGTTCAAGACCAGACATGCCCTAACTGAAAAAGCATTGTCTCTGATTTAAGAAAAGTAGGATTATTCATCAAAAGGGTAACAAAAACTGGCTAATATTTCCAGTTAGAAATTAAGAGAACATATCTAGGAATGAGTGTTGAGTACACTGGACAGGAATGCGTCTGAAATATAAGGTACGCTTGTTATTTAGTCACTAAGTCGTGTCTGACTCTTTTTCAACCCTATGGACTGTAGCCTGCCAGGGACCTCTGTCCATGAGATTTTCCAGACAAGAATACTTGAGTGGGTTGCCATTTCCTTCTCCAGATTATCTTCAAGGAGGAGGGATCGAACCTGAATCTCCTGCATTGGCAGGTGGATTCTTTACCACTGAGCCACCAGGGAAACCCATAAGGTACACAGGAGATGCTAAAAATATGTTTACACAAGCAAATGACTTTACATTTAAACATTTGTGTTTTGGGTGCAATTCCAAATTTATTCTTAATGGTGCTACTAGCGCCACCTGGGAAGCCTGTGCATAATTACATGCGTCTCTAAAAGTTCTTGTAATTTCAGAAAATAAAAATATATATTAAATAGGAAAATAATACTCTCAAATAAATCAATGTTTAAATTACACAATGGTTATAAAATGTAAATCAACAAACTTAAAAACTTAAATGGAAATGCACACAATATGATTAATTAAAAAAAAAAATAGTCTTGAAAGTTATCCAGCACAGTGATCAAAGATGAATGCACTTTATTACCATCTTGCCTTATGCCCAAGTGATTGTACTGACTTTCAAATCATTCTGATGTCCATCATTTAACACCTGGCATTAGTTGAATCTCTTTTCCAATTAAAGTGTAAAAAGTTTACTCACGTATAAATAATACATTTAAGATACGTACATACTCCACTTACCCTGACTTGACCCACAAAGGCATTGGCTTCTTCTTCTACCACTGACAGATTTCTGGGCAGATAGGGATCAAAGACTGGTGCGTTGTCATTGACATCTGTCACCACCACGTTTACCGTGGCAGTCGAGGTCTTAAAGAAAAAAAAAAGTGATTAAATGTGAGAGGAGTTATTTTTATTTTGATGTCAGTTAATTGGTTATCTGGGCATTTGTCTATCTGAAAAGCATTTCATTACCATTCCTATTCCTTAGCTTTCCAAAAAAAGACAAGGAAAAAAAGGAAGCTCGCAATCTTCAAACACCTCAAAAATAAATAAATAAAAGTCAGATGGGAAAAACAAATGATGACATTAAAGGGCAAGCATCTTCTTGAAAATGTCAAGTATTTCCTGGAGGCTTACCTTCAGAAAGTGCTTTTACCTTTATCTTGTTCACATTTTATGGATGGTAAGCTTTTATTTATATACACATGCACCTCTTTTTTCTCTGAAATGTAACATTTCTGGAGTTTTTACCATGTACATGTTGCAGTGTTCAAAAATATAACTAGTACATTATAAGATAACATGGTATACCAAATGGGTATTTTCAGATAAGGAAATACTACCAGAAAATACTACATTAGTAATTTTCTAGATACACATCTAAACCAAAAGTTTGAGTATCATACACTGCAAATTAAAAAAAAAAAAAATACCTTATGGTTATACAGCCTAAGGAAATGGTAAGTGCGCAACCCTACCAGTGGTATGTACTTCCTGGTTAAAAGGTGAAATCCCTGGCCTGATGCAACCTGAGACTATAATTTAGGTCAATGACTTTTGCATAATCAAGGAACATCTTCATACCTGATGCAAATGGAAACTGCTTTTTCTAATCAAAGCCTGAGTATAGTTTATGACCTCCACCCATCTCTGTCACATGGTGGGGAAGATCACAGAAGGCTGAGACCAAAATCAGACAAAGCAAGGATGCTAGTCTGGAAAATGAAAAACCCATAACAGGCAAATAATAAGTAGGAGGAAAAAGCAGGACGAAACTATCATGGGTGAATTATTTACATTTCTTTTTATAAAATACAAAAAATTATCCTAATCTGTTTAAGTAAGGTGAGTGAAAGACTAGAGAACTGAACATAAAGAAACGACTTAAAGGAAGTGAATCTGAAGAAATTTTGCAGTGGTCATGGGACTATGGATGTCAAAAAACTGGATTTCCCAGATAATGACTATGGTGTGATAAGTCACCTAAAACCAGATATCTTGGAGTGCAAAGTCAAGTAGGACTTGGGAAGCAACCCTATGAACCAAGTTAGTGGAGCTGGTGGAATTCAAGCTGAGAAATGTCAAGTCCTAAAAGATGATGCTGTTGAAGTGCTGCATTCAACATGCCAGCAAATTTGGAAAACTCAGCAGTGGCCACAAACTAGAAAAAGTCAGTTTTCATTCCAATGTCAAAGAAAGACAATGCCAAAAAATGTGCAAACTACCACACAATTGCACTCATTTCACACCCTAACAAAGAAATACCCCAAATTCTCCAAGCTAGACTTCAACAGTTTGTAAACCGAGAACTTCCAGATGTTCAACCTGCCTTTTAGAAAAGGCAGAGAAACCAGAGATCAAATTGCCAACATCCATTGGATCATAGAAAAAGCAAGAGAATTCCAGAACATCTACTTCTGCTTCACTGACTACGCTAAAGCCTGTGACTTGTGTATCACAACAAACTGTGGAAAGTTCTTGAAGAGATGGGAATACCAGACCACCTTACCTGCCTCCCATGAAACATATATGCAGCTCAAGAAGTAAGTTAGAACTGTCATGGAACAATGGACTGGCTCAAAATTGGGAAAGGAGTATGTCAAGGCTGTATATTATCACCCTGCTTATTTAACTTATATGCATAGTACATCATGCGAAAACCTGGGCTGGATGAAGCACAAGCTGGAATCAAGACTGCTGGGAGAAATAACAACAAATTCAGATATGCAGATGACACCACTAATGGCAGAAAGTGAAGAGGAACCAAAGAGTCTCTTGATGAAGAGAGGACAGTGAAAAAACTGGCTTAAAACTCAATATTCAAAAACGAAGATTATGGCATTCGGGTCCCATCATTTCATGCCAAAGCAATGGGGAAAAAATGGAAACAGTGACAGACCTCATTTTGGGGAGACCCAAAATCACTGCAGGTGGTGACTGCAACCACGAAATTAAAAGACACTTGCTCTTTGGAAGTAAAGCTGTGACAAACCTAGACAGCATATTGAAAAGCAGAGACATTGTTTTGCTGACAAAGGTCTGTCTAGTCAAAGCTATATTTTCCAGTAGTCAAATAACCTGTGGAAACAGTCAACTTGGTTTCCTAAGTGCTTCACCATATTTATACACAAATTACCTTCCACCCACTGTCCCCTGACCTCAAAAAAGTGGCAACAAGGTCTTAAATGGTAGAAGACCTGCCAGGCTGAGCTGGTGATAGACGCAATGAAATACGTCTTACACTAAGTTAGATTTAACTTTCCTCATAAATTGGGTAAGAAAGCTAATCCCAGGTGTCTATTATTCTATCAAGTCAAAAGTTTCAGCTGCATAACAAGTTCAGAGTATAGTTTCATCAGTTAAAAGAGCTCATTCAAGAAGAAATACACTTCGAGTAATTTTAAGCAGCTTTTCCAAGTGAAAAAAAAAAGATTAATTCACGAATTAATGGTTGTAACAAACCATTTCAGAGAGTAGAACTATAAGGTTTTCTCAATTTCTTTAGTACTATTTTTAAAACCCTTTCCCCAAGAGAGTACTCACCCCATCTGGCCTGCCATCAGAAGCAGTGATGATCAGAATGTAGCGGTCAGTGCTCTCCCTGTCCAGGGCTTTCCCTAAGGTTAGAATCCCAGTACTAGTGACAGAGAAAACAAATAAACAGATGAGGCACAAAAAGATATTACATCACTGGGAGTCTTCCTACTAGTGTGAACTACTCTTTTTTTTTTTTGAGAACTACTCTTGATAGTTTCTTTTTTTCCCCCTTCCACAAACATAGCTTGCATATTTAAGATGTTTGTTTCTAGGATTCATGCTGAAAATTGAAAAAGGCTTTTAAAGCTGTTGAGCTTCTTAGCAATAATGAAAAATTGCCAAACTAAATAAGGTAACTGGGTTGATTCTATAGCCTCCAAGGGTTGGGGGCGAGGGGGTGGTGGATATTGCCTAATTCATCCCAGAAAGAAAGATATCTATCTTGTTGTGATTATTTCCAAGGTAAAAGAGTCCATTAATCTTTAGCAGTTCCAAAATCCTATGAGTAAAGAAGTCGTTTTTTTAATATAGCAATATATCACCACTCCCATTCATTGTCACATATGTGACCACTATGGAAATGCAAATATCTACATTTCACCTTTGATAAAACTTAGAGATTAAAATTTATTTTTCCTTTTTTTTTTAAAACAAATTTCAATATGACTGAGGCTTATTGTAGAAAATTGGAAAATACACAGTAGAATTATCAAAATTTTCACAGATATTGTGGGTTATGTTTTAGTATTTCTTTTTTATTTTCTATTATAACCATATTTAAATACATTATAATTACTTTCAAAAGAGCACTTAGGCTTCATATTTACATTCTTTTCAAGATAATATAACTTTATGAGCACTCATTCTCTCATTTTATATTTTATAAAAACAAATGCTTTTGTTGATATACTACAATTTAACCATTTTGTTATTCTCTTAAGATTTAGACATTTCTTAAGCATTGTGTATAATGGGAGATGATCAGCCTTTGTGAAAATTCTCATACTTAGAGTATTTTTAAATCAACCTTTTCACTGTTTAGAATACATACTTTGAAACATTTAAGATTTTATCCTCCCAAGTAATTTGTTTTATAACAGTCTGTCACTTATAATGTTCTTTTAAACAAATTCTACATTTATGTCTTAGATATTCCAGTTTAATATTGTGTATGACATTTTAATTAAGGCCTAATAAGCATCTACTTTGAGGAGAGGTTACATTGATTTAACAAAACATTAAAATATTCAAGTATAAAAGCACATTGTTTCTGATAGATAAAAAGCTTTCATTTTAATGCAAGTGCTTTTGTCCCTACAGTGAAATTTAAACAATTCACACCACATATGCTAGTTGAGTACAGAGAGTCAATGCCAAGGAATCAAGATCAGAGTTTCAGTTATTCTATTTGTTTTATTGTTGTTATTGATATGGATTAAAAACAAATGTTTTAAACGTATGTTATGACTATAAAAACTTGACTTTGCGTCTGGTGCATCTTAAAATGTTTTGTTAAATAACTGAAAACCAATTCCCAGAGTAGTTCATAATAATCAGGTTTGGATCAACTTCCCACACCAAATGGTTTGAATAATCTCATTCTAAAATGACGTTCTAAGAGAAAAGTAAGGCATTTATTACTTCTGAGACTTATTCACAAGTTAACTTAAGAAATAGAAAACCTGAAAACTTAATCCACAGTACAATGAAAGGAAGAAAAAAAATTGAGTTATTGTTTTCCATTTTCCTCCTCAGTTTAAAGTTCAAGACTATATCATTCCTTGTATATTAAATTAGAAAATCACTAGAAATTTATATTTCATAAGAATTTAGAGCCATATTATACCTAAATAGCTTATTTTTCATGGCCTCGTGATTATTATGGAAATAGTCCTTTGCTTAAGATGATATGTGCCTTGTGTTCCAGTGTAGTAGAGACAGGATACTTGTGAGATGGAAAAATAGAGAAAGAATAGGTAATTGTCTTTTGGTATTTATAGCTGAAAGACTAGTTTATGAGTCCACACAAGCATCCTTTCGTGAAATTCCAGAAATAACTGAAAAGGAGGACTCTGCTATCTGCTGGATGGAAGCTATAGGGCACAATACATTAGGCTACATTTAGGAATGCAGCAAATATTATCAGTAATATACTAAAAATACGTAAGACTCCCTCCTGGTAAAACATCAGTAATAGTGCTAATTGAATTTTACATAATTGAAAATCTATTGCACAGGACAAAATCAGTAAAAATGGTGACCCAGACAGCTTGAAAAGATGTTTCAACACTCTCCAAAAAGGGTCGAAAAATGAAGCATCTTTGATAGGACTCTAGAAAATAGTCAAACGTTGACAGCGCCCAAATGGAGGTAGATTTAAGGAAAAGGGAACTTTAAAAATTGCTAATAATAAAGATTTGTTCCCTTTTTACTCGTCCTTGCCCCATCTCTTCCTGACTTAGAGTGGTCTTAAGAATGGTGATCAGCACCCCCAGTGTGATACTCTAGTCCTTGTGTCTGAGGCAGCAAAACTACCCTTATTCACAAAGTATTGGATTTGTCTATTCCAACTGGTCTTAAAGGCTGCCTGAAGGGATAACATAGCTTTTGTCTTCGTTTTGCCTAAAAAGCAGAATTCACTCAAGGCGAATAAGCAGTGGGTATTCCTGGAAAACAGTGTAAGTCAGGGAGCAATCTGCAGTCACCTAAGGCAACAGATTGTGTTTGAGGCATAAGAAAACCAAAAGCCTGGAATGGAAAACTGAGTAGAGACTTTCTTGGAAATTTAGGGCATTCAAAAATGCCTAAGTATACTGGTAAATAGAATTGAGAGTCCGTATATGAACCTATATGTCTGTGACCAAATGATTTTCAAAAGAATGCCAAGATCATTCAATAGTGAAAGAAAAGTCTCTTCAACAAATGATTGCTGGGGCAACAGGAGCTCTACATGCAAAAGAATGTATTAAAAAACCATACTAAAAAAACTCAAAATGGATCAACAATCTATATGTAAGTACTGAAACCATAAAACTCTTAGACAAAAACATAGAAATAAATCATGATTTGGAGTTTGACAATGGAATCTTAAATATGATAACAAAAGCATGAAGAGCAAGAGGAAAAACTATATGTTGGACTTCCTCAAAGTTAATTTTTTGTGTATGAAACTATAATATCAATAAAGTGAAAAAATCCTACAAAATGGAGAAAATATTTACAAGTCATATATCTGATAAGAGTCAGTTCCCCACATACATAAAGGACTTGGTACAACTCAAAAACAAAAGAAAAAAACAATTCAATTAAAAAATAGGTAAAGGATTTGAATAGGTATTTCTCCAAAGAAGATACACAAATAGCAGATAAGCACATGAAAACATGCTCAACATCATTAGTCATCAGGGAAATAACAAATCAAAATTACAATGAAATAGTACTTCATACTCACTAGGGTGGCTACAATTAACAAAACAGGTGGGAAAAATAATGTGTTGATGAAAACACGGAGGCATAAAAACCCTTCTACATTGCTGGTGGGAATGTAAAAAGGTTCAGTCACTATGGAAAACAGTTTGACAGTTCCTCAAAAAGTAAATAATTACAATATTATGACCCAGCAGTTACAATTCTGGGTATATATTCAAAAGAACTGAAAAAAGTTGCTTAGTATTGAAAAGTACACACACACACACACACACATATATACAGTATCAACAATAGCCAAAACAGAAAAGCAGTCCAAATTTTCACCAATGTATGAATGGATAAGCAAATTGCTGTGTATACATGTAACAGAATATTACGCAGTTGCAAAAAGAAATGAAGTGCAGAGACACGGTTCAACATGGAAGAACTCTGAAATCTTTAGGCCTAGTGAAAAAAAAAGACACAAAATGTCACCTATTGTGTCCTTCTGTTTATAGGAAATATCTGAAATAAAAAAATACATAGAAGTTGCACATAATTAGGTGATTGCCAGTGGCCGAGGAGAAGGGCAAGTAGGGAGTAACTGCTTAACGGGTTTGTGTTTCCTTTTGGGATGATGACCATGTTATGGAATTAGATAGAACTGATAGTTGTAGAACATTGTGAGTCTACTAAATGCCACTGAATTTCTGACTTTAAAATAGTTAATTTTATACTATGTGAATTTAACCTCAATTATATTAACTATATTGCACAGAATTCCCTCACCAAATACTAAGGCTATAGTCCTAAAATGTACTGTGTTTGAGAAAACCAAGCTCTTTTAGACAATGAATTGGTTTGCCAAAGCATAAAAATTGTGTTCAAATGTTGTTTATACAATGTAGATTAAAAATAGTAGAGGGTATTTACTGCTAAACCGTATCTACTGCCAAACAAACCAACCTGCTATTTTAGTGTTCATTTTCTCCAAATGCATAATTTATTAGGAACTAATACCCCACCAGCATAATTGTGCACTGACAGAGATTATCTCACAGGTTTCATGCTTTGTGTTCTATTCTTCCTTTAATCTTTTTCAATACATTCTACTAGTTGTGATTAACATTATTTACTCTTACAAGTGTCTGTCTTTCACAGACTCATCATGCTGATATGGGCATCATTTTTTCAGGCCTTAAAATGATAGAGATGTTAGAGTGTACTTCAAAATGTGTAATTGTTTCTAGTTTGATATGGCATTCCATGTTAAGCAGTAATTAGTGATTAACAAATACAGACCAATAGAAAGAGTTAGATACTGGTAGTAGTTTAGGGAGAAAGATGATGGAGACATGAACTAGTAGTGTGAAAAGGATGATTGAGTATGTATTTTGAGAGTAGAGCTGACAGAAAAAAAATGCATATCATCTTTCTTATATATTAATCTTCAGTGTAGTTTAAATTGACATGAAAAACATAATCAAGCTTTAAATATAGTGTCAAATTTAATTCGTCACAAAGAAAGAAATAAAAATGCCAGTGAAGATGTAAAATCTTCAAAGACAATTCTAACAAGGGGCAGAAATAACTCTGGCTTCTTCTATTTAGCACTTAGCGTTTAAGTGTTACATCACATGCCTTGTGCTACAATGGTGATAATCAATAAGAATTCCTCAATCTCCTGCAATAAATAACTTATATATTGGTCATAATAGTTACAGAGGAAGTTTCTTTACATCTTGCTTAAATGTTTACTTAATAGTGAATGTTTGCTGAACAAATATTTGATGAATAATATACTAGAACAGACACAAAGTTATTAATGCATTATGCTGCAGAACCATAAAGATCTAACCATTTAATACATGGTGCTAAATGATCTGCATAATGGATGATTGTTCTCTTTAAGGAACAAGGATTTTTCTGTAAAGAAGTTTTTTCCCTGGCCATATGACTAATCCACTAATCTAATTAAAACACATATAACAATTCAACACTTAGTCAATCCGTACTAGCATTGAGATTCATTACTACTAACATTTTTAACAAATTATAAAAATGTTTTGGTATATTTTTATTTCAATGGAGAAAAGATAAATTAATGGTATCATAATGATTATTGCTAACAATGGCATTATAGAATAAAATAATATAATGTTTAATATAAACAATAAGCATGTACTTCTTTTGTTTTAAGAAGGAAAATGTAACCAAGATCACTACTTAGATGAATTGAAGCATCTGATAAGAGAGAACATAAATTGTTTTCTATTATTTTTGGAGGGAGTACCCGAATTATTCAAATCCTTAAAACTTACACAGAAGTGGTGATGCAAATTTGCACAAGTATCCCAGAAGTATCAAAGGAAGCAGGAATTAAAGTATCAATTTTCTTCCATTTCAAATGTGTTGAAATATATTGCTAAGGGTCTAGACCAGCCTATACATATCAATGGGAATAAGAGCAATGTGTTGGCTGAAATAAAATCACCATAAGATAAAAGGCAATGTGCTCAGTGTACAGATCCTGAATCAAGAATGATCATTGAAAGAGACCATGCAATCATCATAGAGACCTGACCTATTCTAGCTGCCTGGAAGCAGTTTGCATTCAAGGATATTTCTGTCTGATTAGCTCAATTCAGACAAAGAGGACGCTGCATTTGTATCTTTCACACCTTAAAGAACCTCTGATTCTCAGTTAGGTTTTTGTCTGTTTGGCCTCAAAATCATAAATGAGAAAGTAGAAGAGAACCACTTGCTACGGTAGCAGCATGAGTGAGAGTGTCTTTGATAAAACTGGTAGCTCATTAGATTTCACATCCAGCAGTTGTAAAATCCTTCATCATCAAGAGAAAAACAGATAAACACAGGAATGGAAATCCTTAACAGAGAATAGTGGTGAAAGTTTCATTATTTTCTTATTTTTATCGCCTTTATTAACATATAATTCACGTATCATTGAATTCACCCATTTGAAGTGTAAATTCAATGATTTTATTTTTTTTTCTAATTTTATTTTATTTTTAAAACTTTACATAATTGTATTAGTTTTGCCAAATATCAAAATGAATCCACCACAGGTATACATGTGTTCAATGATTTTATTAATTTAAGTATCACCAGAATCAATTTTTAGAATATTTGACCACTGTATACATTAGTATCCACTCCCTATTCTCTGCCACCTCCCAGCCTCAGGAAATGTGTAGTCTAATTTGTCTCTATGGATTTGCCTATTTTGGACATCTAATACAAATGGAATCATACAAAATGTGTTCTTTTGTGGTTTCTTTCATTTAGTATCTTATTTTCAAGGTTCATGCATGTTTCAGTACTTAATTCTCTTTACTGATGAATAATATTCCACCACATGAATACACATTTTGTTAATTTATTTCATCTACAGACAAACATTTGGGTTGTTGTCCACATTGTGCCATTTTAAATAATTCTGTTATAAACATTTTTTGTCCAACTTCTTAAGTGGACACGTGTTTTCATTTGTCTTGAATAGACACAAGTGGAATTGCTGAGTTATATGGTAACTCTGCTGCTGCTGCTGCTAAGTCACTTCAGTCGTGTCCAACTCTGTGTGACCCCATAGACGTCAGCCCACCAGGCTCTCCTGCCCCTGGGATTCTCCAGGCAAGAACACTGGAGTGGGTTGCCATTTCCTTCTCCAAATGTGAGAAATAGTTTTACAGAATGTACATATTACATTCCCACCAGAAATATATGAGAATTTTGATATTTTTACCTCCTCACCCGTACACACTATTTCCTTTGTTTTTCATTATAGCCATTCTCAGCGGATGTGAAGTGGTATTTCATGATTCTAATTTGCATTTCTCCAGTGACTGGTGATTATGAGCATGTTGCATGTGCTTATTGACCATATACATATCTTTGGAGAAATGTCTATTTAAAGTCTTGTTCATTTTTATTTAGATTATTGATCTATTTTCAAGATATAGTTCTTTACATATTCCATATATGTCCCTTGTCACATACATTATCTAAAATATTTTCTTTCATTCTGAGAGGCTGTCTTTCAAATCCATGATCATGCCATTTGAATCATTTTTTTTTTCAAATTTTGATGAAGTGCAACTTATTGGTCTTCTCATCACTTTTGCTTTTTGTATCATATCTAAGAAAGCATTGCCTAATCTAAATTATAATTTACATCTGTATTTTCTTCTACATTACATAGTTTAACCTTTTATATTTAGGTCTATGATTCACTCTGAGTTAATTCCTACAAATAGTGTGAGATAAAGGTCCAACTTCACTCCTTTGTGCACTGTCCCAGCTTTTTTGTTGAAAAGATTATTCTTTTCTAATTGGATTGTCTTGGCCCTTTCTTTTGGAAATCAATGGACTATAAATATAAGGGATTATTTTTGGACTCTTAAGTTTTTCCTTGTTATCCAGACATATTCTTATGCTAGTACCATGCAGTCTCAATTATTGTTAAAATGCCTCTTTTACAAAGTTTTCTTTCTTTAAGGATGATTGCAAATTATAACTAATTTATGATTTGTATGTACCTATCATGGAAAATTCAAAATATGTGTCTTTCCATTTTTTAAATGGAAGCTTATTCATCTGTGAAGTCTAAAACTCTGGGAAATACTGTTTCCAGGCATACAAATTCATGGCTGTACCATCCTTGTCAATGCAAAATTTCAGGTGTTTCTTAAAAGATCGTGACCATCCACAGTTCTCTTGATACATCATTGTGCACCACGTGCTCCTGAGACTGAAGCAGAGCTGGACTAAGTTGCCAAAATTTTCACTTTGCACTCATCAGCTACATTTAGATTTCCATCCTTTCAGGGAGTAAAACCACTCAGGACCACAGAGAAAACATCAGAGAGATAACAAGAACATCTCTTTGACAAGCAGCCACGTGTGACAGCAGAACGGCCACTTTGCTATTGCAGAAGAGAAACAAAGCAAACTTCAATGCCTTCTTTAATGCCTGCTGTCAGTTTTCTCAATGGTTATGACTGAAATTACCTCTGATATGTTCAGAGATGTGAGTAGAATGACATGAACACAGACCTAAAAGAGGCTTAGCATGGACATGAAATATTTTTATCTTAGCTTTTCTAGAATATACCTGTTACTCAAAAATTGAAGGATAGACTTTGGTGACACCTTAAATGCATTTGAATTATACTTTATCTTACAAAATTCCCTTTGAATGAACAATTTAGTGCCAAGTTACTTTTTGTAGAAATACTTTTGTTATGAATAGCTGACAGCTTTAAAGGAATCTAATTAATCCCAGGTTATAACTCCAAATGAAATGTTTCCACCTCAGTGGATTTTACCTAGTAAAAATATTTAAAATAAATAGTATGATTTATACTGAGTATAAATCCTGAGTATGATTTCTGAATTCAGAATTATCCACCCCCCACCCCTAGCTCTCACTAATATATGTATGAAAAAAAGTAAAATAAAACTACAGACAGCTGAAAGTCTTTGATTAAAAGTCTGTTCTCTTGCTACCAGTATATTGTTTAACACTTTAAAAATTAAAAAAGTAAACATTTAGAAATTATTAACTTACGTTTCTGAAAGATTGAAAACTCGCTGTGGATCTCCATTCTCAATGGCATATGTTATTGGGTCTCCCTCTCGATCAGTCGCCTTCAGAGAGAAAACATAAATTTAATTATCAAGTAATTGATATGGCTTCTATTCAGTACAGTATAATATAGATACTTGAAACTAATAGCACAGAAGGCCCATGATACCTTATAGAATAAAGATTAAAATATGTGCTAATGACTACATGTAAATACCAGATCCCAGCATTTCTACCACTCTTTTTCATCTGAAAGCTGCAACAGTGAATAAGAATAATATCCCCTGAATATATACATAATCTTATCAGGTGGGGAAATATAGTAATGATTTTCATAGAGTGTATTTAATCTTATATGAATAATTCAAACAAATATGTTAGACTCTACATAAATGTTTGCATTGTCAAAATAATTTAATATACTTTTTTTTTCTCTTTTTCTGCTCAAAATATATTGTCTATAAAACTTTATGGTTAAGATTTCTGAAACTGGAGCCAGAGAGCCTGAAATTAAAAACTGGGCTCTAGTTGCTAATTGTGTGATCATTTCTCAATATCCTCATTTGTAAAATGAAAACTATAGTAATTCAAAAGTTAATAGATGTTGAGAGGGTTAAGTGAAATAATCTGTGTTAAAACACATAGACTAACATCTGGCACATTGTTTCAGTAAATATTAACATTTTTTCCCTTCTTAAGTTATAGAAAACAAAATCTACAGCTTCTGCCTTTGAGTTCTGAGTTTCTCTTACCCAAA
This sequence comes from Bison bison bison, assembly GCF_000754665.1. NCBI lineage: Eukaryota > Metazoa > Chordata > Mammalia > Artiodactyla > Bovidae > Bison > Bison bison. Next base: position 2,739,146 of record NW_011494944.1, on the reverse strand, counting down.
ATAAAGATATACATTCTATATTGTGGCATTGGAGTCTGGGATTTTGCCACCTAAAATAGCCAATGATTTCCTTTTCGGTGATCCATTACATCCCCTTATGGAAGAGGGGTGAATAAAGAAATTGGGATGATATAAAAGGAATAAAAGAGGGATCTGCCTAAGTATGACCTCAAGAGGAGGGGAACTACTATTTATTTATGTTAGTTGGTTGGCAGATTCTAACCTCTCTGTTAGGCACTGCTCTGGAGTTTGCAGGAACTCCAGAAGAAAGTGGGGTTATATGGGGTCCTTTCAAAGACTGGACAACAACTATCCCAGCCATGAGAGGTTAAGTATGAAATCCCATTTCTGGACCAACAGGGAGCACTGTTTCTACAGGTAGATAAGATGGCTTAGACATGGATTTCAGGGTCCTAGTCATGGGACAGCTCTATCAGCTATCACAACAGATGGGTGGCCAGAAACCTCTGGACCACACTAATTCCAGAGTCCAAGGGCAACTGAATAATAATGTGAGTGTGTGTGTGTGTGTGTGTGTGTGTGTGTGTGAGTAGCTCAGTTGTGTTGAACTGTGACCCCATGGACTGTAGGCTGCCAGGCTCCTCTGTTCATTGGATTTTCCAGGCAAGGATACTGGAACGGGTTGTCATTTCCTCCTCCAGAGGATCTTCCTGACCCAGGGATAGAACCATATCTCTAGTATTTACTTAATGCAGGGCTTTGTGGACAAAGCTTTGTAGAAAGAAAGAAACTGAAGCCGCTCAGTCATGTCCAACTCTTTGCGACCTCATGCCTCCTCCATAGAGCCCCATGGCCCATTCATGGTGGGATTTTCCAAGCAAGAGTACTGGGGTGGGCTGCCATTTCCTTCTCCAGGGGATCTTCCCAACCCAGGGATCAAAGCCAGGTCTCCCACAATGCAGACAGCCACCATCTCGTGGCTTAGATGGTGGCTCAGAGCTTTGTAGAATTAGTTAAAAATGTCACCTTGGTAAAACACTTCCTTTGCATGACTTTCATAACTTCATATTTAGAATCAAACCTGACACCCACCAGAGACATTCACACATAATTTGTGCACACCAACACCCACAGACCCTACAGAGACTGAGACAGAACTATGTTTGAGTATCTCCTAAGGACGTATGGGTCAGCAGTGGATTGCTGCAGGGGTGGGGGCTCTGAGTGCAGTAGACCTGGGTATGGCATAAGCCCTCTTGGAGGAGATCGCCATTAACCCTACCACAGAGCTGCCAGAACTTGCACAGGACTGGGGAAATAAACTCTTGGAGGGCATACAGACTCTTGGAACCTTGTGCACACCAGGACCCAGGAGAAACGAGCAGTGACCCCACAAGAGACTGACCCAGACTTGCCTGTGAGTGTCCAGGAATCTCTAGCAGGGGCATGGGTTGGCAGTGGCCTGCTGCAGGCTTCAGGGCACTGAGTATAGCAATATGTTGCTGGGACCTTTAGAAGGAGGTCGCCATTATCTTCATTACCTCCACCATAGTTTGCTCTCAGGTCAAATAACAGGGAGGGAACTCAGCCCTGCCCATCAACAGAAAATTGTATTAAAGGTTTACTGAGCATGGCCCCGCCCATCAGAACAAGACCCAGTTTCCCCCTCAGTCAGTCTCTCCCATCAGGAAGTTTCCATAAGCCTCTTATCCTCCTCCATCAGAGGGTAGACTGAAAACCACAATCACAGAAAACTAACCAATCTGATCACATGGACCACAGCTTTGCCTAACCTAATGAAACTATGAGTCATGCCATGTAGGACCACCCAACACGGACAGGTTATGGTGGAGAGTTCTGACAAAACATGGTCCATTAGAGAAGGGAATGGCAAACCACTTCAGTATTCTTGCCTTGAGAACCCACTGGACATGAACTATAGACACACCTAATTTGAAATATTAAAATCCCCAACCCTGACCTCTCTGCTACTCTCCCACTGCTGCTTTCAGTCTTCATTATCTCAGTAAATAGCAGTAACTACAACTTTCTACCACTTGACCTTAACTGAACATTCTTAATCCCTAATGTAACCCTTTGGCTAATCCCACTGGGTCTATATTTAAAATATCTGCAGTATCTGGCTGTCTCTGAACTCCAGATACCATCTCCCTCATGGGTTTAAGTAATAATCATCTGACTAGTGCTCTTGCCTTCTCCCTTGTACCTTCACCATATCCCATTTTAATTAAGCAATGTGACCATTTTTCCCAGGTCAAGATTCTATTTTATTTTTTAATAAGGTTATTGCATTATTATATACACACACTCACAGACACACACAAAATCAAATACAATAAAATAGCAAAATACAATGAAACAACAAGATACTTATAATATATTTGAAATATTCCAGTTAATTTTAAATCTAAAATTTTAAAATTCATGAAATTAATTATAATGCAAGTGTAAGTGTAGAGACTAAGAAAGAAGATAAACACATACACACAGTCAATGGGATTGATAGCATATGATTTATATTTCCCCTTTGTTCTTGGTTCTTTCCCAGATACATATTAGCGAGAAAGATAAAATGGAATTACAAATGATACTTAACTTCCTCAAGAAACACAGAATTAAGCTGGATCTGGAGATATATTTTACCACTAAAAAGTTCACACTAAATGTTTTCTGTTGTTTTCCTCTTTCAGTCACTCATTTTTACCTATCATATTGTTACAGATTTATCAATGTCTCTTTGTTTTTGGCATGTGGTTGTTATAGTCTTTGAGAGACAATTTATTATATTGTGTTTTCATAAAAGCCAGAATAAACAGATTCTGAAGTAGGATAACTTTGTGCAAACAATTTTAAGTCCAAATTAATGTTAAACCTTGCTTCTAATGTATCAGATCTACTCTAATATTTAATATTATTTTCATCAGATTAGAGCACTGTGAATGTTGTGTTACTTTGTTTATATGTCATTATTTTGTTAAGTTACTAAAGTAATGGAGGAATTCCTACAGAATTCTCAGTGTTTTTTTCAGCCAAATTACTTTCAATCCCTGAGGTACTGTGGAATATTTCTTCAGTTATGTTTGACTATAAGCCAGTTATTTGCCTATTTCATTCATATGTGAGGCTGTGCCTTTATTGAAAACTTTGAAAACCCAGGATTTAGAAGAAAATCCTTATTTGATTGTTTTCTTCTTCTTATCCTCTTAGTCAATCCTTTGCTATTGTTTCAGGATCTGCAGCAAAAGGAATAGTAATTAGGGAGGATTCATAAATTCTTGGTCTACTAAACAAGGGGGAGTGGTGCTATCTGGATTTGAATTGTGAAACACATCCATTACTTCTGTTAGCATTTTGTAAAATACCATGTAGTTTACCATGTTAAACTACCATGATGTTGGTATCTATATATCAACATAAAAGTGGAGAAATAATGAACAATAATTCAAAAAAGCAGCAGAAACAATTATTCTGGGAGGATTAAGATTTGATAATGTACATATGTGTGATCTAACATATATTTCTAAAAACATTTAAAAATATATTAGTCTAACCAGCCTTCTCTAGACTTCCCTAGTGGCTCAGATGGTAAAGAATCTGCCTCCAATGCAGGAGACCCAAGTTCCATCTCTGGGTCAAGAAGACCCCCTGGAGAAGGGAATGGCTACCCACTTCAGGATTCTTGCCTGGAGGGTCATAAAGAGTCAGACACAACTAAATGACTAACACACATCACATCACACAGCCAGCCTTCCCTACATGATGAACAAAAATTTATATATGATATGGAATAGTGAATCCTTACATTAAAAGTTGCTGACTACTTATTATAATATCAGAAATTATATTTGCATGCCTTATTTCATTTAAGCCATGCAATAATCTTATAGGCAAATGGGAAATGCAAAAGACTTCAATTATATTACTCTTTCTCTCATCATTACAATTAGGGTTCTTTATAATTAATTGGAAGATATTTTTTATTTATTTAGAGATAATAGTGACTGTTTAATCTTTAAAAAGGAGATTCTACTATTAGTTAATATTTTCCATAATATAACAGATAGGAATTAGCCTTAGCACAAAAACATTTCCTATGCCTTTACTTTTGATCAATCAATTCCAAAAGGAGTCCTTTATTCAAGATCTAAGAGAAGTATGATAGCAATCATCTTCCCTGGGTTTATCATAGAGTTTTTGGGTAGGCCCTGGAGCCAGGAACCTGGGTTTCAGCACTCACTATACTACTGTCTCTTAGGCAAGACACCTAACTTCAAAACAAAGCTAATGGTAACATTAACAATACATGCTTGCTAACTCATTTCAGTTTTGTCTGATTCTTTGTGATCCCATGGACTGTAAGCCCACTAGGCTTCTCTGTCCGTGGGATTCTCCAGGCAAGACTACTGGAGAGGGTTGCCATGCCCTCCTCCAGAGAATTGTTCTGACCCAGGGATCTAACACATGTCTTTTATGTCTCCTGCACTGCCAGGTGGGTTCTTTACCATTAGCACCACCTGGTAAGCCCCAACATTAACAATATTCACTTATTAATTCAGAAAATATTTATTGAACATCTACACTGTATTCAACACTGGAACTTCAACAAGAACTACACAAAAATGCTTCCTTTGTGCAGTTTACAGATAGTGAGGGAGAGAGAGGAAAAAGAAAAATAATCAGTGTATAGGTATTTATATAGAATATATTATATAATTGCATATTTATATATGTAATATATCAGATTTAATATATAATTTATATATAAAATTTTATATAATTAACTATATTTATATAATATAGTTTTCAAATCCATATGAGTGCTATAAAAATATAAAATAATTCAGGAAGGACATATGGGAAGGCAAAGTGAAAATTTACACTTACATTGAGGTTTTCAGGAAAGCCATCAAAAAAAAATGTGAAAATTTGGCAACACTTGTAAAAGGTGAGAGAGCTATTCATGCAGGGAAGGTCCCTCCAAGAATAGAATAGAGCAAGTTAGAAGACCTCAGGTGGATACATGCCTAATGAGTTTGTGAAAGAGCAAGCAAGTGGAAGGCTTGCTCCTGTTTTGTTGGCCTCAGGTAAACAACCCGAGTTATTTAACCTGGATAGTTAGCAAGTAACGGAGTTCAGTCAGAGGTTCACTGATACGCGTTTAAGAGCATGTGAAATAAAATAAAGCTACCTTTTCTTTATTTTTCCTTGACAAAGAATATCTTTAAAGATCAAAGCAACTTTTCTTTCTAGTCTTCTCAGTAGATTACTCACTGCATGTAAATTCAAGTCACCAATTTTTCAGAAGCACCAACAGAAACCCAAGATTTATCTAAATAAGCAATGAGCTTAGACACAGGAAAATAGAAATTTTGAAAAAGAAAGCATATCTCTAAACTTCTCTTCATATTAAGATGAACACCGCCCTGAATACCATTTGATAGAGTACACTTTATGCTCACAGAATGATTTTACACATTTCACAGGACATTAAGGCAAAGTACCTGCCCTTAGGATTTTTTAAATAAATAAAATCAACAGACTTAGATGGTCTTTTCATGTTTAGGCAAACAAGTCCTTATTTATGTTATTAAATTGCTTGAGAGCAGGAACTGAAGCTTTCAGTTCAGGACAGCAGTGTTTCCAAAAAGGTATGTGCACTCTTGGGATTAAATTATTGGTCCTTTAACAAAGTAACAGTGTTTATGAACATATTTCAATATGACTTACTCTTCACATTTTTAGGTCGAGTTTTGTCATTTATGATTCTGATAAAAATTTCGTTTTTGAGATAAGTTCATTTGTGTAAAAAAAGTCAGTTTATTTGATTTAAAAAAATTAAATAATATGACAAATTATATGCAACATAGCATATCTGAAACTTTAAAATGCAGCTAATCTAGAAGGACACTGTGAGCATGATCATACCTTAAGAGTATTCACCCTGCCACATATGGTACTGTATTTAGCTACTTCAGTCACTTTCCCTCTTTCCTATATGATTATTAACACTTTCTCCTCAGGTCTCCAACTTATCCTACCACCTCTTTATTCTCATCTGATGACCCTGATTATAGTTTCACTGAGAAAATTGAAGCAATTTTCTGCAAATTCTTCTAATTTCATATATGTACATTATATATATATTTCGTATATATCATCCTGTAACCACACACTATATCTTTCCTCCTATTGCTGAAAATGTTCTATCTGATCAGGTTTCCCTGGTGGCTCAGTGGTAAAGAATCTGCCTGCCAATGCAGGAGATGCAGGATCAATCCCTGGGTCAAGACGATCACCTAGAGAAGGAAATGGCAACCCAATCCAGCATTATTGTCCAGCAACAGAGGAATCCAGCATGCTACAGTACATGGGGTCACAAAGAGTCTGATAAGTCTTAGTGATTGAGCATCCATAGTCTGATCTCCCTCTTAGGGCAAGATTTTGGGAGTTTTGCTTTCTACGTTTTCTAAATTGTTCTCATCCTCTCTAAAACAGGGGCTTCCCTGGGCTCAGACGGTAAAGAATCTGCCTGCAATGTGGGAGACCTGGGTCCGATCCCTGGGTCGGGAAGATCCCCTGAAGAAGTGCCGGGAGCCGGCGTGAGGAGCTCCGCCCGTGGCAAAGGTCATGAGGAAGGAGGCTCAGCATATGCAAAGGCAGAATCGAGCCTCAGGAGTCCCCCTGGATATTCTCGAGCATCTACCCCCCCAAAACCAGAGTCTGCCTACTTTATTGCTTTGTGCTCTCACCTCTGACTTTACAGGGGCTGTCCCCCACCACCATCTCACTCTCTCTGATAAAGAGTTAACTTACAGCTCCAATTAATAAAGTTCCTGGGCATTAGGAGTGTTTAAATCCAAACCCCTCAGATAGCTCTCTAACTCGCCTGACAAGTTTACCAGGACTCCTACAGCTATGCATACAATTGTTTACAGTCTCCCAGTTGGGAGACGCTGGGGAAGCTTAAGATATTCAAATAGCTTAGAACCTCTCAGAGAGTTAGAAACTGTCAGAATAAAACTAGTTAAAGATTTCATTGATGAGCCAATGCTTGCTGCCAAGTTTCCACATCCCCTGTATTGTATCCTTGAATGTGTATTAATTAATATAGTTGGTATGTAGAAAAAATAAGTAGTGGCCTTGGTGTTAGCAAGTTTAGCAAATTTATTACCTTAAGGTAATAAATTCTT
>NW_011494944.1:2731341-2731874 GCF_000754665.1 Bison bison bison | reverse complement strand
AATAGGCCTTCTGGCCAGAAGATGATGTAAATCACCTAAACCATTTGTATACGATAAATTTGCAGGAAAGAAACCCTGGTTTCGATAAGGATCAAAGACTGCTGACTTTGCATGATTTCACATCCCCTATTGTTCTCTATGTGCAACTTAGGGTATAAAAGCCCCTGTTGAAAATAAAGCTATGGGCCTTGCTCACCGAAGCTTGGTCTCGCCATGTCATTCTTTCTTTCACATTTTGGCTGAGTCTCCATCTGGGGCGCGGAGGTCCTCTGCGACCATTTATTTGCCTGGGCTTCTAAGACCCACTTGAGAAGGTGCCTAAGATGGGGCACCTTCTGCTATTTGAGACAGCGCCTGTGGCCTCCATGGTCAGAGCTAACCTGATGTCACAGATTATATTGATTTTCCACGTAAACCAAGCTACTCAGCCTCTTTTCTCCACTGAATTTTCCTACTGAGCTATCCTCATTCTATTACTCTTTATATTTTTGATGAATATTTAAATTAATCACCAACTCCATCTCCCCTTCGAA
>NW_011494944.1:2729659-2731218 GCF_000754665.1 Bison bison bison | reverse complement strand
GCCGGGGCTGGACCCCGGCAGGAATGGCAACCCACTCCAGTATTCTTGCCTGGAGAATTCCATGGACAGAGGAACCTGGCAGGCTACAATTCACGGGGTCAGAAAGATTTGGACATGATTGAGCGATTAACTCACACATTTTCCCTAAAGCCACTTCAATTATACCTTTAACCCGCCCTCAATTACTGCACTGAAAATGCTCTTTTCAACATCACCAAATAAATTCATTACTAGCAAATTCACTGATCAATTCACAATCCTTAATTTGCTTGTTTCTTAGTTTTGTTTAATTATTTTTCATTTGATCTGACAGTAGCCTTAAACAACTGATTTCTCACTTCTTGATACACTTTTTTTCCTTAATTCCCAGACACATGTTCTTCTGGACCTCTATTCTTGGTCCTCTTATCCTCAGCAACTTAAAATCAATCTCTGAATGTCTTATACATTCACTCCCTTAAGAACCTCATGCAATCTCAAAGTTTTACATGGTATTTAAAAAGCTCAAGACTTCAAATGTATATTTGTAGTCCATACCTTTTCTCTAAAATCACACTCAACTGCCTACTCAATAGCTTTAATTAGATGCCAAAAGACACTTCAAATTTAATATGACCAAATTTCTTGGACATTCTTTTGATTCTGGTTAATGGAAAATCAATCCTTCTATTAATAGTTCCTCATGCTATATATTAACATCCATTGTTAAGTCTTCTTTGTACATCCAGTCATCAATGAATCCTGTAGTTTCTACCAGACAAAATATAACAAGGTTGAAAGCTCATTTCACTATTTCCAGAAATAACACACATATGTGTATCATGGCTGTAGTTTATGTGTGAATACATAAACATACACATGCACACATTTGTGCTTTAATTATATATGACCATGATATGATTTCCCTGGTGGCTCAGATGGTAAAGCATCTGCCTACAATGCAGGAGACTCAAGTTCAATCCCTGGGTCTGGAAGATCTCCTGGAGAAGGAAGTGGCAACCCACTCTGGTATTCTTGCCTGGAAAATCCCATGGACAGTGGAATCTGGTAGGCTACAGTCCAGGGGGTTGCAAAAAGTTGGACACGACTGAGCGACTTCACTTTCACTTTCTCTTTTCGTGACATGATGGGAAAAAATATCAAGACACAGATGAGTTAAAATGAGTTATATGATGTGGAAGTGCCGAAGAGCTAATTGGGGTAAAGAAAACAGAATGAGAAATAAAGCCAAAATAGAATTAAAAAAAAAAAAAAGCTGCATAAAAAGAAACTAATGTAATATTATTTTTCTATTTTATTTTTTTTAATTTAAATTTATTTATTTTAATTGGAGGCTAATTACTTTACAATATTGTATTGGTTTTGCCATACATCAACATGAATCCACCATGGGTGTACATGTGTTCCCTATCCTGAACCCGCTTCCCTCCTCCCTCCCCGTACCATCCCTCTGGGTCATCCCAGTGCACCAGCCCCAAGCTTCCTGTATCCTGCATCGAACCTGGACTGGCAATTCGTTTCTTATATGATATTATACCTGTTTCAATGCCATTCTCCCA
>NW_011494944.1:2712462-2729559 GCF_000754665.1 Bison bison bison | reverse complement strand
ATTCTCCCAAATCATCCCTGCCTCCCTCTCCCACAGAGTCCAAAAGACTGTTCTATACATCTGTGTCTCTTTTGCTGTCTTGCATACAGGGTTATTGTTATCATCTTTCTAAATTCCATATATATGCATTAGTATATTGTATTGGTGTTTTTCTTTCTGGCTTACTTCACTCTGTATAATAGGCTCCAGTTTCATCCACCTCATTAGAACGGATTCAAATGTATTCTATTTAATGGCTGAGTAATACTCCATTGTGTATATGTACCACAGCTTTCTTATCCATTCATCTGCTGATGGACATCTAATGTAATGTTTAGATATGATTGAACTTATGAACATATGCATATTAATTATACAAATCAATCAAAACAAAGAAAAAGGAAGCATAAACATCTGGGGCTTTTCCACTTGCTGTTTTTACCACATATTTTTACTCACAAAGGTGACCTCTGCTTTAAAATTCCCCAGCACATACTGTTTAAGTTAGGGGAATTATAGTGGCAATCAAATTTTGCTGGTCTGTCTAACTATTTGGTTATCAAAACTAAAACTGAACTACTTTTATGCTGGGACAGGTGGTAGGGAATAAAGCTGTTTCAAAGCTAATTTATATGGTTAAATAATTCTGCGTCTATCTTTGAAAGATGTCTCTTTTTTAATTAATTAATTATTTTTTGACGGTGCTGGGTCTTTGTTTCTGCATAAACTTTTCTCCAGTTGCAGCACGCAGGGGCTGCTCTCTAGCTGCAGTGTGTGGGTTTCCCATCGTGGTGGCTTCTCTCATTGTGGAGCACAGGCTCTAGGGCTTGGTATTCAGTAGTTGTGGCATAAAGGCTCAACAGCTGCAGTGGACAGGCTTAGGTGCTCTGTGGCATGTGGGATCTTTCCGGATCAGGGATCGAATCTGTGCATTGGTAGGTGGATTATTTACCACTGAGTCACCAGAGAAGCCCTAAAAGACATTTCTTAATGTGAAGTTTTTTAAACTTTTTTTTTTCTTATTTTGTAAGTGTGAGACAGGTGTGTGAGTGATGAACACAGAAAAATGTAAACGGTTTTTCTTTATTTTTTTTTAAACTGTTATGGGATTTTGTGAATCCATGTGAAATAGAAAGTATTCAAAACTAGAACAAAAGATACTCAATTCTTCAGTTTTCTTAAGTAACTATTCTAATGCAAATGTTCTTTTTTTTTTTAACCTAAAATTATTTTCTTAGCTCCAAATCAACCAATTCCTGGTAGTTAAGCATAGAATCACCATCAACACTTCTCAGCATGAATTGGGTCTCCTGTTGTTTCTTCTAGAAAATTGACACCTATTAGCTGTTTATTGAGTATACCTCAGTAACACTGTTTTTGTTCCTATTTATCAAAACTTCAGGAAAATAACAGCATTTACAAACTTAAGCTTTAATAAACAATAGCTACCAGTATGTGAAGCAACAGCTTCAAGACATGCAATAAACTCTGAGGTTTATTTAAGAAACAGCACAGTGAATCATTTATTGCCAAGCTACTAAGGTAATACTTATTACTGCTATTAAAATACCAGTGGCTTTCAAATATTTGCCCAAATCAGTATTCCACATTCATTCTCAGATTTCAAAGCAGTCTTTTTTAAATTTAACTTTTAGGAAGAGCAGATTGGTTACTTCTGGTTAATTAAAAGGAAAAATAAGAAGCCAACAAACAAACAAACAAAACCCTGCTTTATCAAGCAGGTTTAGAAATTGCAAACATTTCTTTGGATCATACAATAGCCTCCTGGCATGAAGTAAATGAAAATCACTTTCTACTGTAGTCTTAAACTATTGTTAAAAAATTGTCTATAAAAACAAGTTGATAAATATAGGTCTTTGCCTTTTCCACAAATTCAATTAAAAGAGACCAATTGACTACTATCTAGATAGTCCTCCATGGCTTTAAGAAGAGACATGATAGAATTAAGTATAAAGATTAGAAATACAGTTGTAAATAGGGACTAAATGTCAACTTGAAATGTCTCTTGACCAGACCTGGCTTTATAACCACACACAACGGTTTTATGGTTGTCCGTAAATTTCCATTAAAGATAAAGATCTCATATTCTACCTTATTGCTTTGGTGACCATATTCCTCTAAGTCAGGGTTTTCAGTCTCAACACTACTAAGATCTTAGGCTGGTTAACTCTGCATTACTCTACCACTCACATCTTAGTTTAGAAAACCACAGCAGTAAACCATTTGTAAAGGCATAAAATTATTGAAACCACCCCCACCCTAAAAAAAAATCTCTAGAGGAAATGCTAAAATGAATCTTCTTGAAATTTGTCTAAATATATACAAGCAGTTTTTTTTTTAATATATGTTTTAATATTTTGGGAATTTCTAGGGGATGTGTATGTACTACATTTCATCACGTCACCCTCTTTTCTTTCAGAAGACTATCCATTTGTTTACTCCCCTTTAATTCATCTTAAGGCTGTATTATTTAAATTAAAAAAAAAAGACTGTATTACCCAAGTCCTCATTTCAGACTTAATCAAGAATAAAATGATTGTTTTGTCACCTCTCTGTCCTAATAACAGACTGTCTGAAAATAAAGTCTATACAGAGCTAACCAACAGAAAGAGGGGCAAAACTACTGATGACATTTGTGTGAAACCTTGGTTCAGGCCTTCCTTGAAATCAGATCCACCTGGAATTCAACAGATGTTTATGGATAGCATAGTATATATTCCAAGCACTGTTCTAGCTACTGAAGATACAATAGTGAATAAATAGAGTCTGTCATTGTGAACCTAATGTAACATTGGGCACAGTAACAAGATAAATAAGAGTGTACATAGGGCAAAAGCAAGCAGGGTAAAGTTGGTATGAAGCACAGTAAGATAGTTATTTTTATTTTCTATAATTAGGTCAAGGAAGACCATTTTGCTAAGGAAGAAGCAAGGAGAAACATACAGGAAGGGGAAAAAAATGTGCATGTCTGGGAAAAGAGAACTTCAGACAATAGAAATATTAAGTGAATGGACCCTGAGGCAGGAGTCAGGCAGTGTGCAAGGAGGTCAATAAGGCCAGATTAGAATTGCTGAGATGATGAGAAGTAGGAGATCAGGTCAGATAGGTGTCACAGGGATATTGTCTTTTATTCTAGGTGACTTGGGTATCCATTGGAGGATGTTCACAAAGAAATGAACCTATTTTATGCAGTTTTTCAAATAATTACTCTGTCTTTTGCATGCGTAATAGACCAAAGAGGAGTGAGATTAAAATCCTGTAGAAATCTGTTGCAATAATCTGGGCAGAATTTGTTGGTGACTAGTATCAGGAAGAAAGCACTAAGAGTGGTAAGAAATAGTGAAACTCTGGAGATATTTTAGTATTGACTGGAAATAAGAGACGGATACGGAGAAAGAGAAAAGTCAGAGATGATTTGAAGGGTTTTGGCCTGAGGTTTTGGACAACTGAGGTTTCGATTTACTAAGAAGGAAAAAAATGAAAGAGGATCAATTATTTGCTTGGAATTAGGGGGAGTAAGTACCAGGTGTTGAGTACAGAAAGCATTAATTTTGAGATGCTGTGATAGCAGTATGATATGCCTCACAATTTCCCATTCAAAGAAATAATATTCCACTATATGTTGGAAACGTTGCCTACAGAGAGGCTTTAGCTATTGGCCCTATTCAGAGAATGCCTTTTTTAACTTTTTTTAAAATGAAGTGTAAGTGATTTACAATGCTGTGTTAATTTCTGCTGACAGCAAACAATTGTTACACACATACACATATACATGAAAAAATATATAAATCCATATATATATCTGTGTATATATATATATATATATGTATATATATATATATATATGACTTCCCTTGATGTTCAGTGGTTAGAAATCTTCCAGCTAATATAGGAGATGTGGGCTCGATCCCTGGGTCAGGAAGATCCCCTGGAGAAGGGAATACGTACCCACTCCCAGTACTCTGGCCTGGGAAACACTATGGACAGAGGAGCCTGGTGGGCTATAGTCCATGGGTCACAAAACAGTTGAACACAACATAGTAACTAAACAATAACAACAAAAAAGTATGTACATATATGTGTGTCTTTTTTATATTATTTTCCAAGAATGTCTTTTCTGAAGAGAGCTTCCTTGCCAAGGTCAAGTTGCTTTCTGAAGCAAACTGCCTCTAACTTACTCATGCAAGTATATAAAAGACCCAGCTTAATGTAAAGGACTCTCTCAGTTCTAGAGCTTTGCAGGGGGTCAGTTATTGGGACTGCACTGAAGCTCAAAATCTCCCTAAATTTAAGTCTGCTTTCTTTCTCCCCTTTCCAAAGGAGTTGATTACAAAACAATTACTAATAAACTTCTTACAAGGGAAACTTTATCCAGAGAAGTCTGCTTCTCTGGAAACTCGACTAAGAAAAATGCTTGTTTAATATATATATATATATATATATATATATATATATTGACCTCACAGTTGGACATGGGTCTACAGTTTTAGAGCAGTGAGCTAAACTAGAGATATGAATTATAATTTATGAGCATATAACAATTTAAACCCACTAGAACACATGAGATCATCTTAGATATGTCTATAAATAGAAAAAGAAGAGGTGAAAAGCTTGAGCCTTGATGCATGCCATCTTTTAAGAGTCAGGGAAATGAAGAGGAACCATCAAAATAGACTGGGATACAGCAGTCAGGAAAGTTGGGGGAAAATCCCAGGAGACTGGTATACTGGAAATCAAAATAAGTTTTACATAATAATGGAAATATTAATTCTATCACATTTTACTGATGGATAGAGTAAGATGAGGAATTATTTGACTGTGAAAAAGAGCATTGAGACTACAAAAAGAGCCATTATCATTGGATTGGTGTTATTAAAATTGTGATTAAAATGAGGTCAAGAGAGAATAGAAGGGAAACAATCAAGACTTTCTCCAGGCAAACATGGATAACATGTTTGAGAATTTTTTGCAGGGAAGGGAAACATAGAAATATATAAGGGGCTAGAGTGGTCTATGGAGTCAAAGGCATTTTGTTGTTCTTGCTTTCTCTTTAATTTGGTTATATAGTAACACATTTTTATGCTGGTGGAAATGATCAGATAGAGTTAAGAGATTCTTATGATGATGCAGCAAGTTAAAAATATGATTCCTGAACAGTGTCCTTGAGCAGGCCAGTGTGGACATGATCTACTAGAGTGCTTTCAGGATCAACACAAAGGATAACACTTAAAAGGTACTGTGTTTTCATTTTGCTCTGGGCCTTGCAAACTGTAGCCCATCCTGAATGATATTCAAATCGTGTTCTGTTGAACTGTGTCATTCTTTGAAGTAGTTATTGTGGATCGTGACAATACAAGAAACGTAGAATGAATTTCTCCACCATAAAATTTAGAGTAGTTTAGAAAAATTTAAAGTGTTGTGCCAGGGTGATTTACTATGTGTTGAATTTAATAGTTCTTTTTTAAAAAGGCTGCATTCTTTGCTGTTTTACTTTTTTTTTTCTTTTCCTAGTAATTTATTTAAATGTATCCTTCATTACAAAAGCTTTAGAAGCACTGATACAGTATTCAAGTTAAGGAAACGGTTTAGATAGGAAGGAGTGTTAAATTTTAATTGCAAGATTAAAAACAAAGCACAGGAATAAGGTGAAAAGATTGGTAGATGGTGTGATTAGAGGTTGTAAAAGTCTTCATCCTAGTGTTTGATGAAAATAAGGAGTAAGAGAGTTACCAAAATAAAGCTGTTCTCCTTGCCAGTGACTCTGTCTCCAGGCTGAATAAAAGCCACAGATCATCATCTGTGTTCACCTGTCCCACAAGCCACAGCCCCGTTGCTTTATGGTCAGTGCTATCAGAAAAAGACTACTTCATCTTATTCATTTATGTTACATCCTGAATTACTTTCAAAAGAACTTGATAATATGGCCTTATTTCTTATACTGTATCAAGTTTTATAAGACACCGGTCCTCTTTGGGAGGAAAATTAGGTAATTTTTACTCATTTCCTATGTACATTATTTTCTGTTAGAGACTATTTAAGTCAGAAAAAGAAGTAAAGTCTAACTCTATCGAAAATATAAGTTCAAGTCATAACCTACATTATATTCTGGGGAAAATCTTACATATTTTTTATCATGTTTATTTTTTCTTAAACTAGGAAGGCACAAAGAAAAATGACAGAAAATAACTGTTTAAATATATAAGACCTGGGGTTCTCCTTTCCCTTACCTCTTGACACTTCTCTGGCTTTATGTCTACGAGCATATTATTATCTATGGAAGATTTACATGAGGCTAAGTTATTCTTTGGGAAGAGGAAGATACATATGTGAATGCAGAATACATAAAAAAATACATTTTCCTCACTTTTGGCAACTTTGCATGACTAGAGATGAAAAATCATCCCTAGATAATAAACATACCATAGTGTTAAGAACAGCAAACTTTCTTTTGAAACTTAGACATATCAGAACATCTGCTTTAAAGGAGAAAAATTTGAACTACAAATCATATTTAATTTTTGTAAAAGCTGATTGCTTGGTATTGAGACATCTCTTTCTCTCTAAAATATATATCTTATAATCTCCTACCTATCTATGTATCTTCAGTATAAAATATAAATTATACTTGAAATTGGGTAATCAATATCAGTGTTCAATGTATTTAAACTTCTGTGACACTCTTCTTTTGAGATAATGTTATTGGTGAAAGAATTGTCTGAAATCTATTAATATTAGGAGGAAAGATGAAACAATGTATTTTCTACTATATGAAGTAAAAACATAGAGGAAATGAATGATTTTATTCCTCACACTTGGCAAAATCAGAGCAACCTACTAAATAGAATGTCTTTCAATACAATCTGCAATGTCAATCCATATACTAACATGTTAATGTTTTAAAAAAAGCTTCTTTGATGACAGAAAAGCAAATCTCTAGATGACATATCCAAAATGATCCCCATAATATAAATGAAACTGCATAGGGTCTATGATTCACATACATTTGGCTATAAAACATTCATGAATCATAAATTCCTGCACCATCTTCAGGGGAAAATATATCTTATTTTATAAGAAATATTCATTGATAAAAGAAAAAAAAAACTCTTAAAACTTTTAGAACAGTTCAAAGATATCAGAAAAACAAATAAATACCTCTCATATGATGGATTAATTAATATGAATAATAATATGAAAATTAATATGAAAAATAGTAACATTAATATGATGTATTAATGCAGTCATTGTGGTGTTTAGTTGCTAAATCGTGTCTGATCATTTGTGACCCCATGGACTGTAGTCCACCAGGCTCCTCTGTCCATGGAATTTCCCAGGCAAGAATACTGGAGTGGGTTTCCATTTCCTTCTCCAGGGGGTCTTCCTGCCCCAGGGATTGAACTCCGTCTCCCCTGCACTTGCAGGTGGATTCTTTACCACTGAGCCACCAGGGAAGCCCTGCTGTATGATGGCTTGCATTTCATTCATATTTTCCAGAAATGGATTAATTCTGCAGTGAGATTAAGGCAGCAGGAATTTTCTTCAGGATGAAAAATATACTAATTCTTTGAGGCACAGAGTTTAAGTTCTGCAGCTTTCTGAAACTATTTTAAAAATGAGTAAAATGAAAAAAAGATGGCAAGTAAATAAATGCATGCTGCAAGCACAGCTTTTGCTTAAGAAGCAATTTAATTAGTAAAATATATATATATTTTTTCCTCAGATGATCAGAGATGGCAGTATCTTGCTTTCTAATGTATTTCACACCACTTTCTAGTTTTTTTCCTGCCAAGTATGTCTGAGCTGTTTTACCTGCTTTACGGGCTTCAGGAAAGAGGAGCCAGGGCGGGGGGGGGAAATGGCTCAACATGCCAGAGGCCATCAGAGATCACCGGTAAGTGGAACCAGAAGTCTAAAGCAGTGGCTAAATTAAGTTTTCCCAGTGTCAATAGACATTACATATTTTCCTTCGCTTTTGTAAAGAATTAAGAAGCAACTGCAAGAAAGTAAAATTAAGGCTGATCAAGCACACCTTAGAACAAAAAAGAGTGATTAGCCCTGTGAGTAGATTTACTCTGCTCTTCAGGGGATTGTTTGCAAGTCTGAGTACAACTGAAAGAAATAAATGAACTTCAGTCTCTAGGAAAGGCTGAATAGAATAATGAATAATAGCACACAGCGTCTAGATCAGAAGAGATGGAATGCGCACTCTGCAACAGGATTGTGTTCGACATTGCAAAAGTTATTGCTTTGCTGAGACTATAAAAGATGAGGAAGCTTTCAAGTGATTGCTGTAGTTCTTGCCTGATAATTGCATTCAATTAAAATTAAATGTTGATGCTATTACTATTAATGTTGACCTCTTAACCACATATCTCTTGGGCTTTCAAAATGTCACTTTGTTCTCTAAAACACAAATGATTATTCTTTCTCAATGGAAGAACAAACAAAATAATAAAGTAATTGAATATATTCTTTGGATTACATCAGTTGCCAAGGCTGTTTCCCTACAACTCCCTTGAATGGAAACCAATTTCTCTTATCTAAGTTTCAGGAGGAAGCTGCAAAGAGAAAAGTCAGAACTGTTCAGAATCAGTTAGCCCCCAAATGCAGGAAGGCTCACCTTCAGTAGACTTTGAGTCTCATTATATGCTCACAGTAATACGTTAGTGTGGTAAATGACACACCCATTAGTGCCAGGAGAATTGTCAATTGCCATGACAAGTGGAAAAGCCACACAAGGACTAAAAAGGATCGTTGCCTCAGTTCCAGGTCCAAACCACACTCCTATTCTTGGATAAATTGGGAATATTCCTCCTACTCTTTCCAGTCCCTTCCCTTTTACCTTGACCCTTCAATATATATGGTTGCTGCTGCTGCTGCTAAGTCACATCAGTCGTGTTCAACTGTGCAACCCGATAGATGGCAGCCCACCAGGCTCCGCCATCCCTGGGATTCTCCAGGCAAAAACACTGGAGTGGGTTGCCATTTCCTTCTCCATTGCATGAAAGTGAAAAGTGAAAGTGAAATCGCTCAGTCGTGTCCGACTCTTCACGATCCCATGGACTGCAGCCTACCAGGCTCCTCAGTCCATGGGATTTTGGCTCTGCTCAAATTGGCTTGAGAATTTGGTTTAAAAACTGATTTCCCCTTCTCCCTTCTTTGGCCATTGAAAAGCTTGTGATGTTCCAATCTCAGCTTTGTTTTCTTTATTGGTTATGTCAATTCAATTGGAAAAATAATCTCCTTGCCAAAGACAAGGGGTCTAAGCTGGACTAGGACCCCAGCATGGATCAGAAGACAAGTTTGGTAACATATACATTTCTGTACAGTTGATATTTCACTTTTCTATCCATTATTCCAAGTGTCCAGTACCATCTTGTTCACATTTAAAGTCTTAAATCTAGTTAACTGAAAAACAAACAAACAAACAAAAAGGCAGTGTTCATTCTTCTGGAGATTAGGAATAAAAATAAAAAGAACTACTTTTTTTTTTTTTTTTTTTTAGGCACTAATCTATGCAATCAACATGCTTACATGCTGTCTCATTTAATCTCTGCTTTGCTATCCAAAAGACAATAACTTCCCTTCTATTTCCCAAGCTCTTAAAATTCTGTCTTTTGATTATACCAAAGGATAAGTTAATCCTTAGTTTATGATGCCTTTGAACTGTGGTGTTGGAGAAGACTCCTGAGAGTCCCTTGGACAGCAAGGAGATCAAATCAGTTAATCTTAAGGGAAATCAACCCTGAATACTCACTGGAAGGACTGATGCTGAAACTGAAACTCCAGTATTTTGGTCATCTGATATAAACAGTTGACTCAATGGAAAAGTCCCTGATGCTGGGAAAGGTTGAGGGTAGAATGAGAAGAGGGCATCCGAGGATGAGCTAGCTGGATGGCATCACCAATACAATGAAGGTGAACTTGGGCAAACTCCAGGAAATGGTGAGGGACAGGGAGGCCTGGAGTGCTGCCGTCCATGGGGTTGCAAAGAGTTGGACATGACTGGGTGACTGAGCAACAACAGCAATGTATTGACTTAATACACGCACACACACACACACACACATATATGAACTATACCTTAATAACTAATATTGCTCCTGTTTTCAACTAGCTAATGTGAGACTCAGAACAGATAACAGAGAATTTTGACATAGCTTAATTAAATGAGTCCTATTTCAATTTAATATACTTCATTTTAAGAGTGAAAAATATTTTTTACTTCTTTTTTACTTTTTAGATATTCACGTTTGCTTTATTTAAACATAATGGACTTCTTGTTAATTTGCTCACCTGTTTCATTTGTTTTTAAATGGTACTCAATTGTATATTATAAGGGTCAGAATCCTTTTTTCCCCCCTTAAAAAGTAATTAAAATATTTATAAGGCTACATGTGACTTCTTTGTATATATATTTTTGTTTTCTAATTTCATTTTTATTTATATTTTATGAAAAAAAAACTTTTAAAATATAAAACCCATTTTCAGTTTACCAGCCATATAGGCTACTTTGCCCAGAGGCTGTTTTGTTAGTCTGTGCTTCACTATACCTGTTCTTTATTTTTGAAAAAATCAGCACTGGCACTGGGATCACTTCAAGTCACTTATTTTTCTATCATATCACCATTCATTTTCAGAAGTAAGTCCATGTGTAAATAAGAGAATTAGTAGCAAAAAAAAAAACAAAAAAGAGGACAGGGATAAAGATATTTTAAATCAATGAACAATTGCTAGCACTTATTTTCCTCTAATTTCAAAACTTCACCCTTACAGGAACATACTGTGTGCAAAGAGAGTTATATCTTTACTCTGTTTCCCATATATGTTTGCTATCTATTTTACAAAGGGTAGTTGAGCTTTCCCTAAGGATGTCCTTAACTAACAGTATGTAAATGGATCATTTGATTCAAAACTTGTTCATAACTAACATTTGTTCTCTGCAGGCAGGTGTAAACTTACTGCTAAAAATGGATATTTTGATTATTGCAGAAGCACGAAAGGAACTGGGTTTTCCATCTTGAATAACCACATGTTAGAAACTATGTCAAGGCCTTAAGAATAACATACTTTATCACTTTACTCACCTAGTAATGCAGGAGAGTATCACGACTAGAAAGCCGGGAGTGAAATGAGGCAGATTCAGAGTTGATTGCTTTAAACGCCAAATGCTACAGATCTGCGACCTCCATGGCATCTACTAGATACTTTCTTCTCCTGCACTTTCATGGTAGGTACAAAACGTAAGGCTTCACTTTCCTTTATATTCGGAATAAGCAATCTTAATTCTTGGGTAGCAAATTAAAGGTTTTATTTTTTACAGGCTGCTGTCAGGCCACTGCACTGATCACCTCCATTTTTGGCATGTAGCTGACTTCATCAATAATGTCTCAATTGAATATATAACTCCTAATTAGAAAAACTGCCTCATTTTTATTGTATGATGCATTTTTCTTCATTTTAAAACAAATTTTGGTTCTGGGGACTTGGAGTGAGGTGAATGTGATCTCTTATTCATTTATCTTCCTTTCAATTTTCCTCTAATGTAGGAATAGAAAGGATAGAGAAGCAGCTCAGTATCTCAATGTTAGAAAAATAAACAACTCAGTCAACAAATGGGCAGGAGATCTAAACAGACATTTCTCCAAAGAAAACATACACATGGCCAACAAACACATGAAAAGATGCTCATCATTTATTAATAGAGAAAAGCAAATCAAAACTACAATGAAGCAATCAAAACTGACCTTATTGATCAGAATGACCACGACTTACACGGTCATTACATAGTCAGAATGGCTATCATCAAAAAAATCTACAAACAATAAATGCTGTAAGGGATGTAGAGAGAAGGGAATCCTCCTGTACAGTTGGTGGTAATGTAAATTGATATAAGTACTATGGAGAACAGTATGGAGATTCCTTTTAAAAATAGGAAAAAAAAAAAAAAAACTACTGTATGACCCAGCAATCCCACTCCTGGAACCTGAGAAAAGCAATATTCAAAAGATACATGAACCCCAATGTTCATTGCAGCACTATATACAATAGCCTGAACATGCAAACAACCTATATGTCCATCAAAAGATGAATGGACAAAGAAATTACAGTACATATATACAATGGAATATTATTCATCCATAAAAAAGGAACAAATTTGAGTCAGTTGAACTGAGGTAAAAGAACTAGAGTCTGTTATACACAGTGAAATAAGTCAGAAACAGAAAAATAGTATATATTAAACATATATATGGAATCTACAAAATAGTACTGATGAACCTATTTGCATGGCAAGAATAGAGATACAGACATAGAGAACATACTTATGGACACAGCAGGGGAAGGATTAGGGGCTCCAATTGAGAGTAACTTTGAAACCTATATGTTACCATATGTGAAACAGATAGCGAGTGATAAGTTGCTGTATAACACAGGAAGTTCAATTCAGTGCTCTATGACAACCTAGAGGGGTGATGGGGGAGCAGGGTGGGAAGGTGATTAAAGAAGGAAAGAATACTTATGGTTGATTCACAATTATGTACAGCAGAAACCAACACAACATTGTAAAGCAATTATCCTCCAATTAAAAATAAATATTTTTTTAAAAAAAGAAAACATGGAGAGGGAAAATATATTTCTTTAAAAAATTATCTGTATTGAGATTGCAACAAATTAGTGTGGAAGGAATTTTAGGAATCAGTGAACTAAAATGTAGAGGAATGGGTGAATTTAATTCAAATGACCATTATACCTAATACTGTGGGCAAGAATCCCTTAGAAGAAATGGAGTGGCCATCATAGTCAAGAGTCCAAAATGCAGTACTTGGGTGCAATCTTAAAAACAACAGAATGATCCCTGTTCATTTCAAAGGTGAACCATTCAATATCACAGTAATCCAAATCTGTTCCAATCACTAATGCTGAAGAAGCTGAACAGTTCTATGAAGATCTACAAGACCTTCTAGGACCAACACCAAAAAGAGATCCTTTTCATCATAGGGGACTGAAATGCAGAAATAGGAAGTCAAGAGATACTTGGAGGAACAGGCAAGTTTCGCCTTGGAGTACAAAATGAAGCAGGGTAAAGGCTAACTGATTTTTGCCAAGAGAATGCATTAGTCATAGCAACAACACAAGAGAAGACTCTACACATGGATATCATCATATGGTCACTCCTGAAATCAGACCGATTATATTGTTTGCAGCCAAAGATGGAGAAGCTGTATACGGTCAGCAAAAACAAGATCAGGAGCTGACTGTGGCTTAGATCATGAACTCCTTGCAAAATTCAGACTTAAACTGAAGAAAGTAGGGAAAATCACTAGACCATTCAGGTATGACCTAAATCAAATACCTTACAGTTATGCAGTGGAAGTGACAAATAGATCGAAGGGATTAGATTTGATAGATAGAGTGACTGAAGAATTATGGACAGAGGTTCATTACACTGTATAGGAGGTGGTGATCAAAACCATCCTCAAGAAAAAGAAATGCAAAAAGGGAAAATGATTGCTTGAGGAGGTCTTACAAATAGCTGATAAAAGAAGAGAAGCAAAAAGCAAAGGAGAAAAGGAAAGATATATCCATCTGAATGCAGAGTTCCAAAGAATAGCAAAGAAGAGATAAGGCCTTCCTAAGTGACCAGTGCAAAGAAATAGAGGAAATTAATAGAAGGGGGAATACTAAAAATCTCTTCAGGAGAATTAGAGATATCAAGGGAACATTTCATGTAAAGATGGGTACAATAAAGGATAGAAACAGTATGGACCTAACAGAAACAGAAATATTCAGAAGAGGTGGCAAGAATACACAGAAGAATTATATAAAAAAAAAAAAATCTTAATGACCCAGATAACCATTATCTCCT
The DNA here is from genome assembly GCF_000754665.1 of Bison bison bison. NCBI lineage: Eukaryota > Metazoa > Chordata > Mammalia > Artiodactyla > Bovidae > Bison > Bison bison. Next base: position 2,715,692 of record NW_011494944.1, on the reverse strand, counting down.
AGAGCCAGGCATGCTGGGATGCAAAGTGAAGTGGGGCTTAGGAAGCATCACTATGAACAAATCTACTGGAGGTGCTGGAATTCCAGTTGAGTTATTTCAAATCCTAAGATGATGCTGTGAAAGTGCTGCACTCAATATGCCAGCAAATTTGGAAAACTCAGCAGTGGCCACAGGACTGGAAAAGGTCAGTTTTCCTTCCAATCCCAAAGAAGGGCAATGCCAAAGAATGTTTAAACTACTGCACAACTGCATTCATTTCACAAGCTAGCAAAGTAATGCTCAAAATTCTCTGAGCCAGGGTTCAACTGTGAACTTTCAGATATTCAAGCTGAGTTTAGAAAACACAGAGGAAACAGAGATCAAATTGCCAACATCTGCTGGATGATAGAAAAAGCTAGAGAATTTCATAAAAAATCTACTTATGCTTCATTGACTATGCTAAAGCCTTTGATTGTGTGGACCACCTCATACTTGGAAAATTCTTAAAGAGACCAGACCACCTTACCTGCCTCCTGAGAAATCTATATGCAGGTCAAGAAGCAACAGTAAGATCTAGACATGAAACAGTGGACTGATTCCTATTTGGAAAAGGAATATATCAAAGCTGTATATGGTCACCCTGCTTATTTAATTTATATGCAGATTGTGTGTGTGTTAGTCACTCAGTGGTGTTTGACTCTTTCCGACCGCACAAACTGTCGCCCACCAGGCTCCTCTGTCCATGGCATTCTCCAGGCAAGAATACTGGAGTAGGTTGTCATTTCTTTCTCCAGGGGATCTTCCCGACCTAGGGATTGAACCTGGGTCTCCTGCATTGCAAGTGGATGCTTTACCATCTGAGCTATTAAGAAACAGTACTATATATGCAGAGTATATCATATGAATTTCCAGGCTGGATGAAGCACAAGCTGGAATCAAGATTGCTAGGAGAAATATCAATAATCTCAGATAGGCAGATGACACCACCCTTATGGGAGAAAGTAGAGAGGAACCAAAGAGCCTCTTGATGAAAGTGAAAGAGGAGAGTGAAAAAGTTGGCTTAAAGCTCAATATTTAAAAAATAAAGATCATAGCATCTGGTTCCATCACTCCATGACAAATAGATGGAGAAACAATGGAAACAGTAACAGACATTATTTTCTTGGGCTCCAAAATTACTGCACGTGGTGATTACAGCCATGAAATTAAAAGATGCTTGCTCCTTGGAAGAAAAGCTATGACAAACTTTGATAGCATCTTAAAAAGCAGGGACATCCCTTTACTGACAAAGGTCTGTCTAGTCAAAGCTATGGTTTTTCCAGTAGTCATGTATGGATGTGAGAGTTGGACCATAAAGAAGGCTTAGTACTGAAGAATTGATGCTTTTGATCTGTGGTGTTGGAGGAGACGCTTGAGAGTCCCTTGAACTGCAAGGACATCAAACCAGTCAATAGTTAAGGAAAAAGGTCCTAAATATTCACTGGAAGGACTGATGCTGAAGCTGAAGCTCTGATACTTAGGCCACCTGATGTAAAGAGAAGGGTCATTGAAAAAGACTCTAATACTGGGAAAGACTGAAGGCAGGAGGAGAAGGGGACGACAGAGGATGAGATGGTTGGATGACATCACCTACTCAATTGGTATGAGTTTGAGCAAGCTTTGGGATAGGGTGAAGCCTGGTGTGAAGCTGCAGTCCATGGGGTTGCAATGAGTTGGACACGACTGAGTGACTGAACAACAAAAACAACAACAAGTGTGGAAGGGGACTGGTACCAACAGACTCCACTGATAAGGGACACAACCCCTAGCAGCCATACGAGGAACTGGTGGCACTTTGAGAAATTCCATGTCTTCTACAGAACACCCAGTTGTAGGCCTCTTTCTACATACCTTGGTGTAGATGCCTTTTTTCTCCACATGGTACAATCCCCTTAGTTTTTATAGACACTTGAAAGCCTCAACACTAAAATCTATGGACCCAGGCAGAACTAATCTTACCTACAATTGGAAAAAGTTTTCAAGGAAGCAGTTCATACCCTCTTGTTGATTGCCCACTTCACCATAACATCTCTTTCCAATGCTCTTTCCCTTGTAAATTCACCAATTCAAGTCTCATCAGCCACTCAGTTAGAGAATGGATGTCAATCTCCCCTTCCTGACCTTGGATTTTCTTCTCCTAGTCTTAGACTAGGAGAAGCACTGAATTACCAAACACTGGAGCGCCAAGAAGTATATCCTCATCTACATCTAAGGTGAAGTTTTCCAAGACTGCTGGGATATCTCCTACCCAGATTTATGGAGGGTATTCTACCTAGAACTAGGAATCCTTTGAAGTAGAATCTGGGGATTTAAGTTTTCTTTTTTAACTCAGATGCGCTTTATCTAGGTTATACTCTAAATTCTAGTCCACATTCTCTATGTTAGAAATAATACTAAGTCCTTTCAGGTGTGTCTGACTCTGCGACCCACCAGACTCCTCTGTCCATGGGATTCTCCAGGTAAGAATAGTCGAGTGGGTTGCCATGCCCTCCTCCAAGGGATCTTCCCGACCCAGGGATCAACCCACATCTCTTAAGTCTCCTGCATTGGCAGGCAGGTTCTTTACCTCTAGTACCGCCTGGGGTCTCTCCCATGTTTGTGTGGACACGTGCTCAGTCATGTCCGACACTTTGTGACCTCAGATTATAGCCCACCATGCTCCCCTTTCCATGGAATTTTCCAGGCAAGAGCTACCTGGAGTCTATTCCATGTACAGTGTTATTAAATTTTTGTTTCCTTTCCTACTATTTATCTGTCTCATGTTAATTTAATTCAGACCAGCCAGAAAACTGGAATGGTAATGGAAAACGTCTTCCTCCCCAACATGCCCAAATGACGTGATGTGTTATACATATGTTAAAAAGATATAACTTCTTTTTAGCAGGTTAAGGTAACTGACTTTCAACAACATAATCACAATTTATAAGCAAAAATGTAACAGTAAAATAAAAAAATCTTTGAGAAATATTATAGCAGAGAATAAAGACAATAAGTTGGATTAAGAGAACTTATAAAACATTCTGATTTATCAAATTATACTGAACCAACCAAAATTTTTTAAATTTCTCTTTTGATTTATTATTTAAAACAATAGATGTGCACAGAATTTGATATTCGGAAAATTGACTCTTAGTTTTCCATCTTTAACAATGGACTATATGAAATATGCAAAAGTTGACTTTCTAAAAAAAAAAAAAAAAACTATCAAACAT
>NW_011494944.1:2703642-2712362 GCF_000754665.1 Bison bison bison | reverse complement strand
TTTACTTTTTAAAAAAAAAAAAAAAGACTATCAATAAGCTGTTTTTATGGAGCGTATGTATTTTCTCTTTGTCCAGAAAGTGAAATAGACAGTACTCTGCAGTTGGGATAAGGGGGAGGGTGATAAACAGATGGAGACTTCTGAATGTTCAACAGTGGTCATGAGCCAAACCATAAAGTAGCCTCAGTGTGGAAAGAATATCTACCTGTTTCCTAACAGCTTGAGTAGGATAAAGAACAGAAAATGGAAATCTTGCAAGTATACTGCAAGTACATAGGCATAGTGGGTAAGCACATAAATGTTGAACTATAATGCTGGGATTTTGTCCTTTCCTTACAATTTCTTAACACAAATACTGGAAAGGGTTGCCATTTCCTTCTCCAAGGGATCTTTCCAACCCAGAGATCGAACCCACATCTTTTGCATCTCCTGCATTGGCAGGCAGACTCTTTACCACTAGCACCACCTAGGAAGCCCATTTATTTGTTTACTTATATATTTTAGTGCTCAAAGTAAATATTTTGAAACTATTGGCAGTCCTTTCTTAGGGAAAATAAGACATTCATCACTGACTTTTGCCATGAACTTGTGCAATTATTTGCCTATGTGAAGATTTTACATTCTTGACCTATTAACTCAGAAGTATCCCTGTGATTTTTTCCACCAGTGGGGCCGGTGTATGAATAGATATTATGTGCATCATTCCTTTGTGGTGGTAGTTGTTCAGTTGCTCAATTGTGTCCTACTCTTTGATGGGTAATAGCAAATAACTAGGTTTTGCTTTTTGCTGTGTTGGGTTTTGTTGTGTTTCCACTGCAAATATTGCCTTCAGTCAAGAGATCAATAAAATTATAGACAGAGGCAGCTCCATTACTCTGAGTTTCAGAATGCAGACTGAATATAGCAGTCACTACCAACCTGAGATGGGCATAGAATGTGAAATTTGGCAACAAAACCCTAGACATTTTAACTAACTCACAATTTAGTGCTTAAAATTGGATTGCACCATAATAAACACCCCCCAAAAAATAAATAGCACTGACATCAAGATAAGGTGGTAAGGAAACTGTTATTGCTTGTTGCAAGGATGGGAAATTATGTTAGGCAGTTATGAATAATTTAGCAAGGCTGCTATGTGCAGTGATTTGGAAAGCAAAGGCTGTACCAAAAGAAGTCATGGCTCTTGACATCAGACATAGCCATGTAATTAATGTCTGCCTCTAGGTAAAGCGCCTGCCTGCAATGCGGGAGACCTGGGTTCAATGCCTGGGTCAGGAAGATTGCTTGGAGAAGGAAATGGCAAACTGCTCCAGTACTCTTGCCTGGAAAATTCCATGGACTTAGAAGCCTGGTAGGCTACAGTCCATGGGGTCGCAGAGTCCCACATGACTGAGCGACTTCACTTTCTAGTGATAGGATTATACATCCTTGACATAATTGAATCACTAGCAGAATTGTGACCTTGTTTGGTGAAGGAAATGTGGGTAGAAGGGTCCTGTGTTACTTCCAGAAGAAGCATTATGTGACAGCATGTGGTTTATTGTGCCTCTCTTTTCAGTCTGTCAGAGGAACAACACTGTCCCAGGTAGAGGCTGTTCCACTATTCTGAAATAGAGTGAAAATCATGAAGAATAGGGGTAGAATTTTTTTTTCAGAGCTAGAATTGATTCATGATGGACACACAGTGTGTGTAGGAAATAACACTTTATGTTACTAATTGTTGAAATTTTGAGTGTGAGTGTATAATATAAACCTGGCAGTCCTTACTGAGACAATTAAGAACTTAGAAAGCCCAGAGATAAATCCACGCACATATGGACACCTTATCTTTGACAAAGGAGGCAAGAATATACAATGGATTAAAGACAATCTCTTTAACAAGTGGTGCTGGGAAAACTGGTCAACCACTTGTAAAAGAATGAAACTAGAACACTTTCTAACACCATACACAAAAATAAACTCAAAATGGATTAAAGATCTCAACATAAGACCAGAAACTATAAAACTCCTAGAGGAAAACGTAGGCAAAACACTCTCTGACATACATCACAGCAGGATCCTCTATGACCCACCTCCCAGAATATTGGAAATAAAAGCAAAAATAAATGGGACCTAATTAAATTTAAAAGCTTCTGCACATCAAAGGAAACTATTAGCAAGGTGAAAAGGCAGCCTTCAGAATGGGAGAAATAATAGCAAATTAAGCAACTGACAAACAACTAATCTCAAAAATATACAAGCAACTCCTACAGCTCAACTCCAGAAAAATAAAAGACCCAATCAAAAAATGGGCCAAAGAACTAAATAGACATTTCTCCAAAGAAGACATACAGAGGGCTAACAAACACATGAAAAGATGCTCAACATCACTCATTATCAGAGAAATGCAAATCAAAACCACTATGAGGTACCATTTCACACCAGTCAGAATGGCTGCGATCCAAAAGTCTACAAATAATAAATGCTGGAGAGGGTGTGGAGAAAAGGGAACCCTCTTACACTGTTGGTGGGAATGCAAACTAGTACAGCCACTATGGAGAACAGTGTGGAGATTCCTTAAAAAACTGGAAATAGAACTGCCTTATGATCCAGCAATCCCACTGCTGGGCATACACACTGAGGAAACCAGAAGGGAAAGAGACACATGTACCCCAATGTTCATCGCAGCACTGTTTATAATAGCCAGGACATGGAAGCAACCTAGATGTCCATCAGCAGATGAATGGATAAGAAAGTAGTGGTACATATACACAATGGAGTATTACTCAGCCATTAAAAAGAAAACATTTGAATCAGTTCTAATGAGGTGAATGAAACTGGAGCCTATTATACAGAGTGAAGTAAGCCAGAAGGAAAAACACCAATACAGTATAATAAAGCATATATATGGAATTTAGAAAGATGGTAACAATAACCCTGTGTACGAGACAGCAAAAGAGACGCTGATGTATAGATCAGTCTTATGGACTCTATGGGAGAGGGAGAGGGTGGGGATATTTGGGAGAATGGCATTGAAACATGTAAAATATCATGTATGAAATGAGATGCCAGTCCAGGTTCGATGCATGATACTGGATGCTTGGGGCTAGTGCACTGGGACGACCCAGAGGGATGGTATGGGGAGGGAGGAGGGAGGAGGGTTCAGGATGGGGAACACATGTATACCTGTGGCGGATTCATTTTGATATTTGGAAAAACTAATACAATTATGTAAAGTTTAAAAATAAAATAAAATTAAAAAAAAGAACTTAAATAGTGCTTGCCTCATTGCTGCTGCTGTTGTTCAGTCGTTCAGTCATGTCCAACTTTTTGTAACCCATGGACTGCAGCACATGAGGCTTGCCTGTCCTTCATCATCTCCCAGAGTTTGCTCAAACTCATGTCCATTGAGTCAGTGATGCCATCCAGTCATCTCAGCCTCTGTCATCCCCTTCTCCTCCTGCCTGCAATCTTTCCCAGCATCAGGGTCTTTTCCAATGAGTCAGCTCTTCTCATCAGCTGGCCAAAGTACTGGAGCTTCCGCTTCAGCATCCAATGAATATCAGGGTTGATTTCCTTTAGGATTGACTGGTTTGATCTCCTTGCAGTCCAAGGGACTCTCAAGAATCTTCTCTAGCACCACAATTTAAAGGTATCAATTCTTAAGTGCTCAGAATTGTTTATAGTCCATCTCTCACATCTGTACATGATTATTGGAAGTAGTCATGCCTCACTAAGTTCCACATAAGTGTTATTATATAGCTATTATTATTATATGAGTATGATGATGATGGTGATGGTACAAGGAGAATCCATGTGTAAGAAAGGATTCTACTAGTGGTAACAGGGATGTGTCAAACAGTCGATGAGAATGTAAGTCATAAATTATAAGGGTAATTTGAAAGCAAAAAATGCTTTTATATGGATTAAAAAAGCTGAGACCTATCATATTTGAGTATAATATAGAGTCACATTTGGAAGCATAGCTCTCATCTTTAAAGTGATGGAAGTAGATCAAAATTTCAGAGGGACAAAGATGCAGAAAGCTGCTAGAGTCAACACATTTTAGTGATCTGAATCTTGAGAAGTTTGCTCCAAATCCAATGGTGTGTAAGCAAAAGTTTAACAACTGATCTGGACTGGAGGGTACTGATTCATTGCATTTGCTAGTTTTGATGGCATAAAAACACCCACCATGGGCCATTTCAAGCTAGCATTGTGACATAACCAAACAAAACTGGGGAGAGAGGCACACAGCCTGTTTTCAGGACCCCAGTGTGTGCTCTGGCAGCAGCACACCAGTCTCACAGGCTTCACTGTTAGTTCAGAATTACAAAGGAGGAACATGCTTTAGAGCAAGATCTGACCAATTCTGGAAGAAAAAGTCCCACCTAATACTAAAGCTGATCAGCACAACAAGTTTGAAAAAATAAAAGCTCCCGGTAATATTTTCCTCCATGAAATGCCATCAAAAAAGCAGCTGGGCAAAATATCCTTAATAGGATATTTTGAGGAAAATCACAGCCTCCCAAACAACTTTTAGAAAGAATGAAAGGAAAATACTTACAAGAGGAAAGGAAAGGGGCTGGGGAGGGAAACAAAGATTGTTGTCTGAAAAGAAACCACTTTGATCTCAGTCAAAACAGATTATTTTGAAGTCAGTCTTCTGTTATCTTCGAAAATATATTTCTCCATAAATCCTGTCTTTCTAAATTGAGCTGTGAGTCAGCAGTGGGCAGTGCTGTGTGTGGAAAAGATGAGAATGTATCCAGAATTACTTTTAATACATTCTGTTATTAGAAGACTTTGCGAGAGTAATTTGACAGAGCTTTTCAACTTTTAGGTCACTAGTTTAAATTCAGTCTCAGTTGATCATGAGCAAAAGTGTATGGTTGGTGGCTTATAAAAAATGCCTTGATGGTGTCACCCTAGTTCTTTCTAATAGAGACTGCCATCGCAATTGGCATCTTTTCTTTCTCTTCTACCAGAAGCACAAAGGGTGAATAGAAATGTCACTTCAAGTATTTTCTCAGCTTTTGTACTAGAGAAATTTGAGATATGAAAAAGGCCAACTCCTTTTCATCTTTAACTCACAGGTAGAATTATTCTCCTGTACTACGGTTCCAAGATATTTCTGGGATTTGAAATGAAACCAGAGCCATTTTAGAAGTAAAATTATATCTAACTTACAGAAAGTTAAATTATACAAAGGCACATTCTTAAGAAATATTTAAATGTTAAACATGTACAATTTCTTGGCCTGAACTTACAAATCTAAGATTTATTTTTCTTTACTTTTTGTTTAAACAAAATAAATTCCCATTATAGGTAAATAAAAATTTTGATTATTCTATAAATGTAACTATTTAATATTTGGTTTTCTATATTTTATCATTTATATGACTCAACTAAATGTTTTATTTCTCCTAAAGAAGCTACAGGATTTTTTTTTTTTTTTTTTTTTTTTGTTCAGTCACTTGGTCACTTCCAACTCTTTGCGATCCCATGGACTATACAGAACACCAGGCTACCTTATCCTTCATTATCTCCCAGAGTGTGCTCAAACTCATGTCCTTTGAGTCAGTGATGCCACACAATCATCTCATCCTCTGCCATCAGCTTCTCCTCCTGCCCTCAATCTTTCCTAGCATCAGGGTCTTTTTCAGTGACTTGGCTCTTTGTAGGAGGCAGCCAAAGTATTGTAGCTTCAGCTTCACCATCAGCCCTTCCAATGAATATTCAGAGTTGATTTCCTTTACGATTGACTGGTTTGATCTCCTTGCAGTCCAAGGGACTCAGGCAAGAATACTGGAATGGAGAGACTTTTCATTTTCCAGGGGATCTTCTAGGACCAGGGATCGAATCCGGGTTTCCTGCATTGCAGGCAGATTCTCTATTGTTTGAGCCACCAAGGAAGCCTATTTTATCCATTAAAATCCCCCAAATTTCCTTATTACTAATATATTTACTTTTATATAATTTTATTTCCCTATGTTTTAATAGTAAATGACCAACAGAAGTAAAGTCACTCTAGTTACCTAGATAAAAAGCAACAAAATAGAGAAAAGAGCAGAGGTAAAAAGAAGTATCTGGTAATGCCAACCAGAATTTTAGCAGCCTCAGAAAACGAGCGGGGTATAACAGAATGAGCTTTGTTTTGGAAATGTTGATAATTTCATCAACTGATTTAGGCCCCATTTACTTTCTATAAGATTCATTTCCCACATTTAGATAATGAGGTTGATATGTATCATTATTTTCAGCACTCCTTCTAGTGCAAACATTCGGTGGAACCTTTCATTTTATATCATCAGGGTTTGAGAGAGAGGGTGTCTGTATTCAAAAAGGATTGCAAGATGCCTCATGTCATCTCATTTGATGACAAAGATCAATGCTGGGATTTTCCTAAATCATCACATTTGAAGAAAAAAACAAAAAAACAAAAAACAACTCTTCTAATCTTCAAAGGCAGCTTCCTGAATTCTCATGTAAGCAACTCCTGCTATTCCCATATAACACCAGGAGATGATAAATTCTCTGTCCTCTGAATATCCATAGATAAAGTAATGTCTTGCACTCATGAGTTTTATAGCAAGTGACAGTTATCATCAACAGTACAAGTAGCCCAACTTGAAACTGTAGGTTCAGTTGAAAATATAGCATTTTCTGGCCAAATATGCTTTAGCCAGGAATATATAAATTGTGAAAATCAAGCTATCATTCTGCAAGTAACTCATATGCCCAAGTATCAAGAGCTGCAAATGGAAATATCACCTAAATCTACCCCCTTCATCTAAACAAATAAACTGAGGCACAGCAATTACAAGGTTTTCCCATGGCCACAAAATAAAACTGTCTACCTCTGAATTAGAATGCCTACCATCAGTTGGTGAATCTAAAGTCATTTTCTATACTGAACACTGCAGCAAAAATAAATCCTGCCGGGGCAAAGGAATCCAAGACAGAACACAGGAGTCAGCTGCAAACACTTTGGATGCAAAGTATAAGATATTCAAGTGCATGCTTCCAATCCTTTCATTCCCTCTTGTGATGACTGCAGCTAATTCCTGCCAGCTAACGTTAGTGCTTCAATAGTGGCAATCAATAGAATAGATTTGCTGTGGAAACCCTCCATCCATATTATCCCTACTTTCCTTTCCAGATGGAATTGTCATTCATCAGAGTGTAAGTGACATGTGAGGTTTTCTCCCTTCTTGCATGGATATTAAACCCATTAGCCTTCAAGGTTGTTGCTAGAATTTTATATGTAAACTAAGAAGCATACCTGTAGATTTAATAAAACAGCACCGATCCTCATGGCCTCACTGATTTCAAGGCTATACATCAGCTGGGGAAAGCGAGGAGGGCTTTGATTATTTGGAGGAAGCACTTCAATGTACACAGTGCAGATGGAATGCCTGCAGAGAAAGAGAAGCAAACAAGACGGGTAAAAATCTACATCACATTTAATGACAGAGTGCATTTGATATTCTGTTGTTGGGTTTACAGGAGAGAGAAATTCTGAATTTTTTATGGGAAATAATAAAGCAATTCAGAATAAAAGGGTGGAAAAACAAAAGCTACTACCAAAAGATGATGTTTTTATGAAATTATCTTAGCAAAAGGAAAAAAAGAAAACATGCCTAAGGTATGGATTTTTCCTACTTAGATTAATAGTGTGAATTAAAAAGAAATAACTGTGCAAATAGAGGTAATGAATTAAATTGCCTTGACTTTTGACTTTATTTTGTAATGCTTCTCTAATAGCAAAAAAACTACTCTAAATATTTGGTAATAAGAGCTGTCCTTGGGGATTTCTTCCTATTAAACCAGCAGAGGGAGTATTGATTAAAATAACACAGAAAACAAAATATGGGCTGTGTTTTATTAGCTTTTTTGCTGACATCAATGGCTTAATGAAATGCATGTCAAGAGTCAGGATCATAAAGTAACAGTTGTGTAAAATAGTTGCAAACAATACCAAATCTGTTTTTAAGTCTTCTTTAAAGAATATAATATAAAAATTTGGAAGTTAGATTTAACTGAAGGCTTAGATCGATCGACATTTGTTTTTGAGGGACACAAGTTATTCTACTATTAGAAGGACAAAACCATTAGCATTGATATAATCACCTTTATTGATATATCTAAACTCTGAAATTTCCTTAAGTAGCAAAAGCTGAAGAAGCAACATATTCAAGATTGGTACAGAAGAAATGTAGTCTAGACTATATTAATGAGACCTGGGGTTTACAAAGTTAGTATTCTATCATTAAAACATACCACCACTGCCTAAGTGTATGCTTTAACTTACTTTAACAAAATCATGCCTTTTTATTCAAAACACATTTCTTACAGTTTCTATTTGGGGGCTAAAATTTTCTTAAAGTAGCCCAAAAATCTTTAAGTGTATCAGTTAAAAACATGTTACTGAAAACATTTTTCTGAGATTATTAATCTATATTTGTTTACTTTGAAAGCTCTTAAGAGAAATACAGATCATCAGTTCAGTTCAGTTCAGTCACTCAGTCGTGTCCGACTCTTTGCCACCCCATGAATTGCAGCACACCAGGCCTCCTAGTCCATCACCAACTCCCGGAGTTCACTCAGACTCACGTCCATCGAGTCAGTGATGCTATCCAGCCATCTCATCCTCTGTCGTCCCCTTCTCCTCCTGCCCCCAATCCCTCCCAGCATCAGAGTCTTTTCCAATGAGTCAACTCTTCACATGAGGTGGCCAA
>NW_011494944.1:2691644-2703542 GCF_000754665.1 Bison bison bison | reverse complement strand
ACTGGAGTTTCAGCTTTAGCATCATTCCTTCCAAAGAAATCCCAGGGCTGATCTCCTTCAGAATGGACTGGTCGGATCTCCTTGCAGTCCAAGGGACTCTCAAGTGTCTTCTCCAACACCATAATTCAAAAGCATCAATTCTTCAGCGTTCAGCTTTCTTCACAGTTCAACTCTCACATCCATACATGACTACTGGAAAAAACCATAGCCTTGACTAGACGAACCTTTGTTGGCAAAGTAATGTCTCTGCTTTTGAATATGCTATCTAGGTTTGTCATAACTTTCCTTCCAAGGAGTAAGCGTCTTTTAATTTCATGGCTGCAGTCACCATCTGCAGTGATTTTGGAGCCCCCAAAAATAAAAAGTCTGACACTGTTTCCACTGTTTCCCCATCTATTTCCCATGAAATGATGGCACCAGATGCCATGATCTTAGTTTTCTGAATGTAGAGCTTTAAGCCAACTTTTTCACTTTCCTCTTTCACTTTCATCAAGAGGCTTTTTAGTTCCTCTTCACTTTCTGCCATAAGGGTGGTGTCATCTGCATTTCTGAGGTTATTGATATTTCTCCCGGCAATCTTGATACCAGCTTGTGCTTCTTCCAGCCCAGCGTTTCTCACGATGTACTCTGCATATAAGTTAAATAAGCAGGGTAACAATATACAGCCTTGACGTACTCATTTTTCTATCTGGAACCAGTCTGTTGTTCCATGTCCAGTTCTAACTGTTGCTTCCTGACCTGCATATAGGTTTCTCAAGAGGCTGGTCAGGTGGTCTGGTATTCCCACCTCTTTCAGAATTTTCCACAGTTTATTGGCAAAGAAAATATTTTTTTTAGCTTATCACCTTATAATATGCCTAAGTTTAAATCTTTTCTGAACATATTCTCAGTAGAATAGATACCTGTAGAATACTAAGTACCTCTAAAAATTTGCAGTGACTTAAAAAAATTCATACTTATATTTACCACAATATTGTTCCAAAGCAATCTCAATCTAAATTAAAATCTTTTAGACTTCATAATTAGTTAATGCATCTGCATTATTTCTTGCTCTGATATCATCTGATTATTAAAATTCACCATTAAAATTAATCAAAATATAATTGCTTTTCTAATTTTTTTTTTACAATTCGTGTTTTAAGGGTAAGATGTTTAAAGTAGGTTAAAATGGATGGTGAAATGTTGCTTATAAACTTAGAGGTATCAAGTTTACCCTTATTAGTACTATAATGGCAGGATTCCCTGGTGGCTCAGTGGTATAGAACCCCCCCGCCATGCAGGAAACCCAAATTTGATCCCTGAGTCGGGAAGATCCCCTAGAGAAGGAAATGGTAATCCATGCCAGTATTCTTGCCTGGGCAATTCCATGGAGAGAGGAGCCTTGCAGGTTATATACAGTCCACGGGATCGCAAAAGAGTCAGACATGACTCAGTGACTAAACAACAACTATGATGGATAGATGAAAAAGAGAAATATCAGGAAGTTAAAAATTTTAGTGTGCAAAGAGCCCCACTTTTCATTATGTGGGAATCAAGTAATTGTCAGTATGAGTGGGCATATTATTCTCCCAGGTGGTGATCTCATTCCAACAGCCATCCCAAGATAAACATTACTGCTAATATTACCCTTCATCATTCTGAGTTATTTTCTTAGTGTTTGTTACATATAAAGTGATTCACACATTTTACTATTTCTTCCTTTTTGCTGCAGGCACATCCTCTGTGCGTAATAAGCCCAATAACATTTACCCTCCACCATATTGATAATAATCCTAGCTGAGTAATGTTGAGCACTGGATTTTTAACCACACATTCCTAGGTTAAAATTTTGATGCTACCAGATATGATCATAGGCAACTGACTTCTTTCAGTTTCACTATCTGAAACTCCAGTACTTTGGCCACCTCATGCGAAGAGTTGACTCATTGGAAAAGACTCTGATGCTGGGAGGGATTGGGGGCAGGAGGAGAAGGGGACAACAGAGGATGAGATGGCTGGATGGCATCACTGACTCGATGGACGTGAGTCTCAGTGAACTCTGGGAGTTGGTGATGGACTAGGAGGCCTGGTGTGCTGCAATTCATGGGGTCGCAAAGAGTCGGACACGACTGAGCGACTGACTGATCTGATCTGATCTTCATCTGATAACTAAATATAATAATAACATTAAGATTAGCATAAGGGTTAAATATGTGTGTGTGTGTGCACATGTGTATGTATGTATATATAAATATATGAAGTCAAGTGAAAGTGTTAGCTGCTCAGGTGTGTCTGACTCTGGGACCTCATGGACTGTAGCCCATCAGGCTCTTCTGTCCATGGAATTCTCCAGGCAAGAACACTGTAGCGGGTAGCCAATCCTTTTTCCATGGGATCTCCACGACCAAGGGATCAAACCCAGGTCTCCAGAATCACAGGGAGATTCTTTACCATCTGAGATGCCAGGGAAGTACATACTGAAAAACATACATATATCAGTTATTATTGATAACTATTCAAAATAAGGTTTCTTATTCTATTCTTTGAAATGGAATTAATAAGCTTGCATTTATCTTATTCATATCCCTTTAAATATTTTACATTTTAATTGCATTTTTCCACTTTTCTAAGCTAAAATCTACAGGTGCAGTATCCTCTCTCCTTTCCTGAGTGGATTGTGGTGGTGTTAGGGTTTAGACATACTGGATCCTAATCTTTTAGTGTGGGACTGGAAATCTACATTTTCCACGAATATATAAGGTTTTTCTCACACAAATTTGATTTAGAAGACCAGGGTCCCAGAAGTTCATGGGGAGTAAAACATGCAGATTCCCCTGCCTTTTAAGTTTGGAGTCCAGGGGATTCCTCTACAAGCTGACCTAAAACCCTGGTAACCCTGGAGGCAAGAGAGTCCCTCACTTTTTTGACCTAAAAAACACCTGTACTCTAAATTCAAAGTTTCCTTTCAAAAATCTAGAACCTTCCTGTTTTTGATATTCATTAGAGCTTCAACTTACTGGTGTGGAATACTTCATAAAAGTTTTATCTGAACAAGGGTCTCTTTCTGCTCTTAAAAGTATAATTTATGCTAAACTTATTGTACTTTACATATTTCCTTTTTCTTCCCCCTTTGACTAAACTGTTTACATCCACAACCCTACAGTAATGACTTCTAACTCATAAGAAGCTTGTGTATTTGGCACAGAGAAGAAAAAAATTAAATGCAAAACAAAAAAAGATTCTATTTCCCAAGGCATAAGCCAGTGAACACCAAGGTCCATCATGACTGTCTCCTTCATCTGCACTTACTTCTTCGCTTCCTTTGCTCCTTTCCAGTAATTCAAATGCTAGAATCACTAATCATTCCCAACCCTTTCTCCTCACACACACATTTGGATTTTAGAGTTATTTGAGTACGATCATATTTCAAGGTCTTAAGTTTTTCATCTTTAACATCCTGGCACTTTGCTACAATAAGTTGAAATAAGCACCAACCTTCTTGATGGTTATGGCCTTCTAAAACTCTATCCTCTTTTTAGCCCTGATGTTAATATAGTGTCAGAGTTAGCTTTCTAAAATTGAATCCTGATAGTATTAACAATAAAATAATATCATTAATGCTGTATAAAGATTAGTAATTCAATATCATTAATTAAGCACATAACAAAACAGGACAGTCACAAGGTAAATAATAACATTCTATGGGAACACTTTGTATTACATTTTACAGCTAGTCTTAAATGCATAAAACTGAGAATCTATATGATATAAATTTTATTTTTATAATATAGTCAGATTTATAGTAGATAAATCTATAAACACAAAAATCATAAAGTTTTTATTTCTCATTTGGTAATGAGTTCAAAGTAGAGTAAGAAAGGTGGTGTAACTTCTCAGATAATCATATGTTTTTAAAAGACCCTGGAAACCATCTAGTTTAACTCTCATTTTATGAAAGAATATTAGAAAATCAGAAAGATTAAGTGAGAGATTCAAGGTTGTGAAGACAATTAGCAACAGAAGACAAACTCAAAGGCAAAACTTACAAATTTAAAATCTGCCTGCCTTTTCTCCCCACATTCTACAAGAACAAAACTGGGAAGTAAACAAGACTTTTTAATTATCTCATGTGTGTGTATGTTTCTGTGTGAGAGCATAAAACATCTGTGGTTTGCAAGGAAGGATGTTATCTCACAGAAAATCACAAATTTGAAGTATTTGGATCAGACTATAATATCACAATCAATTTTAATTGTTTATATTATGAATCAAACTTCACCAATAGCATTTTGTTTTTAAGAACAAAATAAAATATAAATAAAAAGAGGTTGTGAAGAGAGGCCTAAGAAGCCTTAACTTCAAAAATGGTATAATTTTTAAGAAAATAAAAAGTCACATTTTTTGGATATGACAATACTACTCAGTGGTACTGAGATAATGTTCTTGACATTTAGAAGATTGCACAGTCTGTATAGTAATTTTCTTTTAAATGTGTCAACACATGCTATGAGGTATCTATTTGTAACTCTATATTTCTACCTTGTTTCTAAGAGGATCATCAAAATAAAAGCTTAACTTTTTTTTTTCCTTTGTCTTCACCAATATCACAATAAAAAAGCTGTATTTACACTTCAGTGTTCATAGGTTCTGTTTTATTATTTTGGAAATACATACAGGGATCCATAGGAGCAACACTCCCAGATTTAAAACTAACCTAAGACTTCAGAGAAATTTCTCAGGGAAAGTTACAGGGACAAGATGCACGTAGGTATAAAAACCACAGGGCGTTACAGACAGGGAAAAACATGTGTGCAAATTCAGAGACCAATAAATAAGAAAACAATACCTTTTGTACAACTAAAGAAAAAGATATAATTAGGGCAATGGTAGGAATTAAGACTAGAGAGATGAGCAAGAGTCACAGCCTTCTGGTACTCATGTGCTCTACTTACTGATTTAAATTTCAGTTTAACAACAATGGGATTGGTTGATAGATTTTAACAGTTCCCACAGCAGACAATACTTTGCTGTGTCTCTGTATCGTTGCTTTTATTGTTTTTTTCTGCTAGGATACCTCATTTTCCTTCCTGTCCAAGTTAAACTGCACTTGTAATTATACTATGCTATATCCGGATTTACCAGTGCCTCTATATGAATGCTGTGAGGGCAAAAAGCTCATCTTGTCTTATATTTCTAGTGCTTCCCAAGAGGAAACTCAGTACAATTTTTCTAAAATGAATACTTCCATAAATTTTTATTATTAATGTTAAATATATAATGTGAAGTTATTTTAAAATACATATATTCATAATTGAAAAATAATTTCATTTGAGAATGGGTGATTTAATATTGTGTTAGTTAGATACAACCTTGAATTCCATGAAAATAGATTATCAAAAAAGTATTCCTTGCCAGGCATCAGTTGTTTTATCATGATTTGTTTTATATTTGGGGGAAGGGATTGAATTTTATCTATACATTTTGATAAATACTTAATAGTAGTACTTTAACTCATACTAAGATTAAATATTTACTTAATTTAATGCAGTTACATACAAGAAGACTTACAGACAAAAAGTAAACACTATCTAACGTATCTTACTACTTTTTAAAAATCTTTTGTTTTGTCCTCTTCTGTTTTATCAATAACTGAAAAAAAACAAAATTCCCCCAAACAAAACCACTATAGACTATGGCTCCTCTTACTCTAATTCTTTGGCTAGTTTAATCAATTAGAATAACAAACATATAAACAGTTAATTCTTCTGCTAGTTAATTCATAAATCTTCATTTTGAGAGTCAGTGTTATTGACATTTAGAATTGAGGTTGTTTATTAGAAAAGCATAAGACAGAAAATCATCATTGCTTTTAGTGTTATCATTTAATTAGGTCTACATGTCACTGCTGTCATCTGGATCAGTTTGTAAAATATGCCACAATCTATATTTTTATGTTCATAATTTTCTAAGGGCATCTTTTTCAAAAAGAAATACTGAAAGCAAAGCCTCACAACTCTTCAGTTCAATCATCAACTCAATCTGAAAGACTAATTTTCCTCCAGAAAATAGCAAGTGTCATTATTCTAGGGAAACATAACATTATTGTGGCAGGTAGGATGGAGGTATATGGATTTTACTCTCTGCAGGTCCCACTTGATAATCAACCATCATAAGGTGGTCTTTTAGTGCCCAAACCATGGTCTATAAAGAAAACAGTGAGACTAAGTCAAATAAATGCCTCATATCACTGAAAAGACCTGTATATTCAAATTCTGAAAATGCCACTTTGTTTCTAGGAGTAGAATACAATTTGATTTAAGTAAAAACCAGTTAGACTACAAATTACTGTAAACAAAGGCTTATCAAGGCAAATCAGCAATATGACTTGCAAACCGGAACTTCAAAGCAAATTTAAAATCTCACTCACTAAATAATAAAGTTGTCTAAAAATATTAATAATAATATGCATGCACATATAGATTAGACATCTATTTAGTACAGCACTATCTTCAATGAAAATAAGTTACAAAATAGATGACTATTATCGGGTTTTAATAACATTTTAAATAATAAAGACAAGATATACTTATGTTTATAATTAGCATTAATATTATTACTATCTTATCATTTTTTTCACCAGAATAATAACTACTAAGGGTTATGGATATGAAACAGAATGAAGGGGAAGATTTTAGAATCTAAGGGTCCTGAGTTCAAGTTATGTTTCTACCTCTTGTTTATTATGGTTATCAACACTTTTTTATGAATGTGGGCAAGGGGTCATGTACCCAAGTAAGTTATCCTTTTCAGTTTTTATTTTTGGTTTATAAAAATAAATAGAGCTATGCAAGAGTTATAATTTTTTGTTAAGATTAAAAATTATATATAAAGGTCACTAGCATGATGTCTAGCCCTGGCACATTAATTAAATAGCATCAGTCATCTTAACGTCCCTTCAGAATAACCCAGCATAAATGACACTATTATTTTAAATTCATTCAAACATAGACTCTCATTTTGAATTCTGTAACTATTCACTGTATAAATGAATTCTATTTGTTTCTACACAAGATATAGCCCTTGAATGTCTTCTCACATTCAGACATGTATATCCATTTTCTTTTTGAATATATTAATATATTTATTCCAAGTAAATACAAGTAAACGTGTATGAAATTGAGCTCTTCCCTTTCACTCAAATATGTGTGCCTTATTGACATTGCTACCAATCAGTCAGCTTAGATAAAAGCCTGGGAGAGACTTTCAATTTTTAATAATTGCTTCTCTCCATTTTTCCTTACTGATGGTCCAGTTCAACCCATCAGCAACGTTTTCTTAGGGGAGGTGTTCTGCCTCATCTCTCTACCTACAGCTTTTGCTGTTTGTTGTTGTTCAGTTGCTAAGTCATATCTGATTCTTTGTGACCCCATGGACTATATAGCCCACCAAGCTCCTCTTTCCATGGAATTCTCCAGGCAAGACTACTGGAGTGGGTTGCCATTCCCTTCTCCAGGGGACCTTTATGACCCAAGGATCAAACCCGAGGCTCCTACATTGGCAGGCAGAGTCTTTACCATTGAGCCATTGGGGAAGCCTGCCTTCAGCTTCATCTTCCCCCAAATCTATCTTCTATAGGGGAACCAGAGTGATTTTCCTGAAACCAAACTCTCTCAGATGAATTTATGTTTTAAAGTCCTTCCATTGCTTCCATTGACTAGATAACTCCAAGCTTCTTAAGAAAACAAATTAAATTTTCCATGATATGACCCTTAACTCTACTGACCCTCTGAATTATAGTTAATATACTGATTTGCTGACTGACTTGCAATTATCCAAAATATCTAAAATCCAAAATATCCAAGTTATTTCAGACTTCTCCAGTTGTATAAATAATGTGATGGGCTTTATTATTATTATTATTTTTTAATGTGGTCAACCTCTGCTCATTCTCCTAACTCATCTTGTTTAGTAGATCTTCTAAATACTCCCCTGTTATGACAAGTGCCCTCATCAATGTCCCAGAAAGCTGAGAATTTACCTCAGTCTCAACTTCACCATGGTAAATTGATTTATTTATAGTTCTACTTTCTACAATTCACTGTAATTTTTCTTTTGGCCTGCAAATGACAATTACTATGTTTATCTTTGTACTCTCATAAATGGTAGTTATGTAATAAATGGTTTATTGGACTGGGTAGAAAATCTTACTGTCACAGACACCTATATATATATATATATATATATTTTTTTTTTTTAATAGGGACTAGGAGCAACTTCACTTTCACTTTTCACTTTCATGTATTGGAGAAGGAAATGGCAACCCACTCCAGTGTTCTTGCCTGGAGAATCCTAGGGAAGGGGGATCCTGGTCGGCTGCTGTCTCTGGGGTCGCACAGAGTCGGACACGACTGAAGCCACTTAGCAGCAGCAGCAGGAGAGAACTGGTGTATACTTTCTGGGAAGGCAGAATTTCAAATCTAACTCTTTGTTTGGGAAACTCTAAAAAAAACTGAGTTTTGTCTCATATCATCTATTAATCCAATTCATCTATTTAAAAACCCAAAATGACATTTATTAAAAATCTAGGAAAAGAAACAAAAAAGATGCTTGTTTAGAACTTAGGGCGTTCAGAAATTGTTTTGACTTCTGGGAAAAAGAAAACTGAACCACAATGATTCTTATGCTTTTGAACTAGCTAGTGGAGAAGAAGCAAGGCAGACAATGAAATTCATTCTCTAAACAAAAATGCATATAGTGCATTTCATGGTAGTACTTTCAGTGCATCAGATAATACTAGGAAAGGGCTATAAAAGCATTGAGAGCTTGTTGTAGTTGCAAACAGGTTGTTAGAAAAGGATTCACAGACAAAGTGATGATTGGGTAATGACCTTGAAGGAATAAGGCCACAAAGAAATCTGAGGATAAAACCACTGCAGGCTGAAAGGAGACGAAAGTCAAGTTCAAAGGTTTGCAAGTGGGTGCAAGTCTCAGAGACAGAGAGGAGACCAGTGTGATAACTGGAGTGGACTAAGACAAACACCACAGTAGAAGGCCAGGCAAATGTGAAGAGGTGACATGAGGAAGTGTTCTGTGGCTGCTACCAGGACAAACTGGGCTGGGCTCCACTGGCCCTTTTAATGATGTTGCCTTTTACACAGAGTGAGATGTGAAGACTCTAGAAATCTATGCAAAAGGAAGAGATGTGTTCTATGTTATCAGAATCAGCCAAGCTATTGTATTGAGAAGAGACTCTGAAGGGGGCTCAGGCAGAAGTCTAACTAGACTTCTCATTAGAAGAGGTTTTCAACACTATAGACTAGAGAGAACAATGGCTTAGACTGTGATGTTATTAATGAAAGTAGTGGGATTTCTTGTTTTCTGAATGTTTTCAGGTTAGAGCTTAGATTTGTTGCTCAAGATTATATTTGGAGTTTGAAAAATAAGCACTGAGGAGGGCTCCAGAGATCCTGGCCAAAACAACTGCAAATTTGGAGATGCTTTCTACCACGCTGGACAATGAAGTCACTAAGCATTTTGACAAACATACTGTTGAAGTGAATGCCAAGCAGGCAAAAACTAAACTCTTCCGGAGTGACCTACAGGTTTATAAATAATAGTGGGAGAAAATGGAGGCAGGATCTGTCCTTTGCAGATGAGAGTAGCAAGGAGTACTGGAAAGTACATTCATTCTTACGCAATGAGATTAAAAGATAAAATATTGAGAAACAAGAGAAAGAACAGTCTAGACATATCAATGAGGAAATACAGGGTTCTATGAAATGTCTATGATTAATGATAAGAGGGATGTGAAGAGAAAAGTCTCTCACGTGGTTATGCTTCGGGGAAAATAATGTCCAATTTTCTGCTCTGGAGGGGTTTTAATGGTCAGTGGTTTGGTTACAGTTCTGTCAAACTTTCTTGCCTTGCTAGAGTTTGGGGTAGTATTTTCCTCTACAGAATTGATCTCTTAAGAATTCTTAATCTTTGCAATTGGTTTTGGTAAATTATAACTTCTTGAAAAGTTATCCATTTTATCCATGTTTTTAAGTTTTTGCATCTATTTAAAGCAAAGCTGTCTCTTAATTATTCTTCCAATTTCTTCTGTTTCTATGTCATTTCCCTCTCAGAATTTATTAGGCAAAGTTCTACTTTCTCCCACTCTTTGACCGGGCTAGCTGATAGTTATCAATTTATCTATGTTTTTATTTATTTTTCAGAGAATTGAATTTGGATTTATTGACTTTAGAGACACAAGTAATTCATATTGTTGTTGGACTTATTAATTCATTTTTGTGTTCCTTTGTATTTTTGTTTATTTCATCTATGTAGTATCATAAAAACTATATAAAGCCTTCACAAAAGTTTCTCAAAAAGAGAAGCATGGATGGATTTCACTAAATAAGATACCAACAAACATAATCCAGAAGTTTATTTCAAGATTAAAACACCAAAGCCTAGTCGGATTTATATCAGGAATGAAAAACAGATATATTTTAGAACTGTATTAAGATCAGTCATCCTAGCATTAGCTCAAAAAGAAAAGTCATTACTGCTTTCATAGTTGATGGATTATTTGACTTGAATAAATGACCATTCTTATTTTTTAAAAGTCAATAAAATACAAATAGATGAATGCTTTATTAACATAGTAAAATGTTTTTTAACCATAAACCAATATACTAGGGAAACATGGGAGGCCTTCCTAATTAAAATCAAGACAAACATTTTATTGGAAGTACTATCAAATGAAATTAAAGAGAACAAAATAAACAAAAAGAAGGACATCAAAGTATCACTACTTTTAAAATGTATTATTAGATAATATAAAAATACGAACTGGAAAGCTATAAAAATATGAGAATTAAGAAAGTGTGTTAAAATTAATATAGGTTAATAACTTTTGTATGTGTAAATGTCAGCCAATTAGAAGAACAAGAAAGGAGTCCATTTACAATAACAAAAAATGAGAAACATCCTGGCGATCCAAAAGTCTACAAGCAATAAATGCTGGAGTGGGTGTGGAAAAAAGGGAACCCTCTTACACTGTTGGTGGGAATGCAAACTAGTACAGCCACTATGGAGAACAGTGTGGAGATTCCTTAAAAAACTGGAAATAGAACTGCCTTATGATCCAGCAATCCCACTGCTGGGTATACAGACTGAGGAAACCAGAATTGAAAGAGACACGTGTACCCCAATGTTCATCGCAGCACTGTTTATAATAGCCAGGACATGGAAGCAACCTAGATGTCCATCAGCAGATGAATGGATAAGAAAGCTGTGGTAAATATACACAATGGAGGAATACATTTGAATCAGTTCTAATGAGGTGGATGAAACTGGAGCCTACCATATAGAGTGAAGTAAGCCAGAAAGAAAAACACTAATACAGTATACTAACGCATATATATGGAATTAAGAAAGATGGTAACAATAACCCTGTATACGAGACAGCAGAAGAGACAATGATGTATAGAACAGTCTTTTGGACTCTGTGGGAGAGGGAGAGGGTGGGATGATTTGGGAGAATGGCATTGAAACATGTATAATATCATGTATGAAAAGAGTCGCCAGTCCAGGTTCTATGCACGATGCTGGATGCTTGGGGCTGGTGCACTGGGACGACCCAGAGGGATGGTATGGGGAGGCAGGAGGGAGGAGGGTTCAGGATGGGGAACACATGTATACCTGTGGCGGATTCATGTTGATATATGGCAAAACCAATAAAATATTGTTAAGTTAAGAAATAAAATTAAATTAAATTTAAAAAAATGTATAGGACATTTGTAAAAAAAAATTTTGAAAATAAAATCTACTAAAGGATACAAAAGAAAACATGGGCAAATGAAGAGACATAAAGTTCCTAGAAAGATTCAATAATGTATTAATATTAAGTTTACAGTTTCTTAAAATGCATCC
>NW_011494944.1:2691147-2691544 GCF_000754665.1 Bison bison bison | reverse complement strand
ATAAATGTAGTTGTAATAATTGAAAGTCTTTTTACTTTGCTTTCTCTTAATGTTTTTCTCATATATATATGTATACATATATATAAGATTATATTATATATAATGATTTTCTAGATAAAATTATATATATATATATATATATTTATATAATTTAAAAATAATTATCCAGACACTGAGGGATGGCTTCAAATCCCTGAGACATCATGTGTTGCACGTTATCTATGAGCTCTCAGTAGCAACCTTACTTTTCATTAATGTATTGGACACAGGCTTCTGATATTTCCCAGTTCCCACTCCCCCTCCCAACAGAGACTTGCATCCTTCACATCTTGGAATCATAGTTCATTATTTTGTGGCTTAATCTTGACTTTATCATACTTTTTCCGCAATTTGACAA
>NW_011494944.1:2681759-2691046 GCF_000754665.1 Bison bison bison | reverse complement strand
AAGAAGAATATGCAGTTCCTGAGAAACTAGTCTCTCTGATTTTCTGGTCCAATTTAGATGTTTATAAGATAAAAGACTGCTCGCTGCGCTTCTTAAATTTAGTTATGGGGTTAAACCAGACCGATGAAAAGACTGCATTGGTTCTGATATAAATTACCTTCTCTCTGCTGGAGGAGCATTATCCGCTGCTTGGACGGTGAGCGCGTAAGTCCGTCCAACCATCAATTCCACCCCCGGAGCGATGGTGATAAGCCCTGTTGTTTTATTGATGATGAAGTCTCCCTGAGCCCCAACCAGGATTTCATATGTGATCTCCCCGTTTGACCCTTCGTCTGCGTCGACTGCAGTGAGCTGGAATTGAAAATCACAACATAAATTCTCTGGGGACTCAACTTTTCACCATCACGTCATTTTTTTTTCCCCCCAACAAAAGAAGCTTGCTTTCAAATACACACACAGTAAGTAAAGAAAGTTCTCTCGTCATATACACTCTTGTTTTCTTGAATTTAGGCTACTGTGTTCAAATAATGAAGCAATCACATCAGAAAAGATTTTTTTGTTGTTGTTCTTGTGAGAGTGATAAAAGGCTTTGGATCTTGAAAGCTATTTTTATTTTAACTTGCTGCTGCTGCTGCTGCTGAGTCGCTTCAGTCGTGCCGACTCTGTGCGACCCTGTGGACGGCAGCCCACCAGGCTCCTCTGTCCCTGGGATTCTCTAGGCAAGAATATTGGAATGGGTTGCCATCTCCTTCTCCAATGCATGCATTCATGCTAAGTCGCTTCAGTCGTATCTGACTCTGTGAGACTCTATGGACAGCAGCCCACCAGTCTCCTCTGTCCACGGGATTCTCTAGGCAAGAATATTGGAGTGGGTTGCCATTTCCTTCTCCTTACTAAGGACAGAGGCCTGGAAAAAAATGAAATGGCTGAAGTTTGCCTTTATTGTTACCGTCCTTCCTTTTGCTCTGAATTTTTTCCTGTCATATTGTTTTCCTTCCCCTCTTCCAGAAACTCTCTTGTCCTGGAATCCTTTTTATTTACACATGGCTCTAAGAAAGATTCTTATAAGCTTGTTCACATTGACTTATAAAAGACTGATAAGGTTTAGAGTATTACCTTTTGAAAAGCAAACAAACACATCTCCAATTGCAGAATATCTAATTAGAAAATATCAAATTCAATATTTTTTTTCCTTTTTTTGAGATAAAGGACTCAATTCAGAGTCCCTGAAATAATACCACATGAATATTTTTAAGGCTAATTTGGATATATTCATAATCATTTTGGAACAAATGACATCCAGTAGTTAAAGACTACTTTGAATCATTATATATGAAAAGAGAAAACCATTATTAACTTTACAAAGCAAAATTAATGTAATCGTGATTTAATATGTTAAATAAGGCTCCTTAACTTCCTGATAAGTATAAATTCACTTAAGGGAACCAAATTTAAGATTCTACTGGAAAATCTTATACATTTTACAGTCACAGAATTTATTGTTTTCATCCTTTGACAGATGAAGAAAGGAAAACGGGCCTCAGTTTATACCTTAGAGGAAAATATGTGTTTCCTATTAATAAAGAAAACACAAGATGTTGTAATAAATATGTTGTAGAAAAAAAATTCCTTATTTACTGACATTTTCTTAGGTATATATAATAAATAAGCTAAAAATGAATTCAACATTCATGTCTTTAAAGTAGCAGTTCTTTGTCATCCACAGACTCCTTTTGGTGGCTACTGGATATTCTGGTGTACTTTCTTAGATAAAATGTGAGTATACACATTTACCTTGAAATAAATTCAATTTCAGGAACGCTGTATTAATTAATGGCCATTTCAAAGTATCATGTTAACCATTCTAATGAAATGTAAACAAAATTCTTTACCCATCACATCATGCTTAAGAGGGTATACTGGGCATAGTCTATTTTTACTATCCGTCCACTACATTTAGAATGATTTTGTGCATGGAAATAGAAGCAACAAAAATAATTGAGAAGAAAAAAAAGAAATTTGAAACAGAGGTATAAATTCAGCTAAGTCTGACACTGGGTATTTGGGAGTGAACAGATGTTGTTGCCAGAAGGAAAGGCAATCCATGAAATGATTCTGGGACTTCTGTGAGAATGACAGACATAGTCCTAAAGGCAAAGAGAAGGAAACAATTTGTAGAAACAGTCAAAATGAATGATATATATTTATGGAGAATTATTCATGCCAGACAAGCTCATTTTCTTTTGTGTGTGGATAAAATTAGAAAATTAGAGGACAGGGGTAGCAGAAGAGATACCAATTTTGATTATAGTAAATCACTTAACACAATGTCTCAGGAAATCTTAATTAAAATTTAGCTCAAATTGGATTCAACATTAACATTCTTCCTGGGACTTAAATTGGCTAAAGGAATTTAATGATAAATGGCAATGAATCAAGTTAAGAAGAAGTGTTGAGGAATGTGCTTTAGGGATACAGGTATTATGGTTGCTCTTATTTAACATTTTCATAAATAATATTGGAAGACAGGATAAGCTTAAAGATAATTAAATTGCAAAAGGTAGCCATATGGGAGGTGCTGTAAATACCAAACAGTACTACAAAGCGCAGGTGATACAAACAATCCTCGAACTGCACAGCCAACCAATCACAGATGAGATAATATATTCAGGGACTACAACCAGCACCACAGAAACCATTAACAAGTAGGAAGTTTAATAAATAAGCTAAAAATGAATTCAACATTTGTTATCTAAGTAACAATACAAATGTTCAGTCTTTCAGCAGTAAGTAATAAAATAGTTGGTCAAGAATTCACATTTTGTGTCCTTAGACATGCAAACAAAAATATTTTAAAGGAATTATTAGTGGTTCAAGATTAGAAAAGATAGCTGAGACACTGACTCTGAAAACCCTGAAAATGATAGCATATTGTAAAAGAAAACCCCTGAAACTAAACTGTGGTGGAGATTTAATTCAATAACAAATCAATGATCTTGTGATCAGTGGTCTAGGACAGTGGTTTCCAGCCTTTTTGACACCAGGGACTAGTTTCATGAAAGACAATTTTTCCACGAACCAGAAGGAGAGAAGGGATGGTTTCAAAATGATTCAAGTGCATTCCACTTATTGCATACTTTATTTCTATCACTGTTACATCAGCTCCACCTCAAATCATCAGGCATTAGATCTTGGAGATTGGGGACCCCTGAGATTGGGGATATTAAAGGTATATGAAGCCTGTTCCTAATTTAGTGGGAAAATCTGCCTCCTAAACAAAATTGGGTTAATTTACATGGGGAAAGCAAAGTGTCACTCACATGTTATCAGATGAAAGTAAACTAAAATATGTGACTTTTAATTGTTTTACCAAAACAATATCTGAATGGTAAGGAACACTAAATTGTTTAACGTATTTCTTTTCTCTAATGTATTACAGTCCTTTTCAGGAAGTTTAACCTTACCCTGACAAAATTCCTTCCTCTCAGTATTCCAATATGTACATGTTACAAATATCCTTGTCCTCAGACACCTTGACATCCCACACACACACACACACACAAAAGGATTTGCCTATTTAAGGTTAAGTTAAGGACCCTGAGATGAAGAAAATAAATAGCGCTCTCACAGAGGCCAAACATGATGAACTAGAGAAAGGCTAACACATGATGAAAAAGGTAAACAGAAGCAAGATGATGAAGGTTTTATGGGCGATACTAAAAAATTTGAGAGTCATTGTGTGGCTCAAGTAAATAATGAAAAGATTAATATATACCTGATATTGAATATGTAGAGTGGTTCCTGAACTCTTTTTTCTCTCTCTCTCTCTCTTTTTTTTTTTTTTGTTCTGTTTTGTTTTGAGGGCATGAAAAACCAGGGAGAATGATGCAGTTTTAGATAAGAAGGTTTTAAGGGAATGGCATTAAATTATCTTAATAGCTCCCATTTATAATAAAAATTATAATAGACTCTCATGGACAGAAACATTCCATACCTGATACAGAAAACAAAATAATTTTTTAATGTTTTTACTAAGAGCGTAAATAAAATCAAATAATAAAGAATAAAGCTACACTACTTTCTTTGGTACATGTAGGCTACATTTATACTGTAGTCTTCTGCTGTTATAAAAAGGGATTTTCTAATTTACACAGACATATATTTGGCATTATTAATAATAAAAAGTGCGCTGGAAACCTCACCAGAGGTTTTGTTCAATGTTTGTTTTCCTATTGCTAACGGAAATATTGTATTAGTAAGGACTTTCTCTGTATTGTAACTTTATAGTTAAAACTTTCAAATTTCACTTAGAGAATATAAAGTGTGATCAGTAGTGCTGTGGTGAGGATTTTCTTAAGAAATATTCACTGAGGAGAGTTTCCAGAATCTCAGTTATTATCTGAGGCTAGGTTTATTTTGATTTTTGACTAAAGTAGAAAAAAGATTTCACTCTTTCTAGACATTCACTTCTATTTTCTAGTGCATCATCCTCATTCCTTTTATTTAGCATTTAATAAGCTAGATTTGTTCCATTTCTTTCTTGCTCTGTTTGTGAAAATATAAGAAGCACACATTTCTTATTGTTCAGTTGCTAAGTTGTGTGTGACTCTTGGCGACCCCATGGACTGCAGCATGCAGCAGCATGCCAGGCTTCCCTGCCATTCACTGTTTCCCAGAGTTCGCTCAAATCATATCCATTGAGTAGGTGATGCCATTTAACCATCTTATCCTTTGTTGCCCCCTTCTCTTCCAGCCCCCAATCTTTCCGAGCATTAGGGTCTTTTTCAATGAGCCTGCTCTTCACATCAGAGGTCTAAGTATCGGAGCTTAGGCTTCAGTATCAGTCCTTTCAATGAATATTCAGGGTTGATTTCCTTTAGGATTGACTGGTTTGATCTTCTTGTAGTTCAAGGGACTCTCAAGAGTTTTCTCCAGTAACACAGTTCAAAAGATTGAATTCCTCAGCACTCAGCTTTCTTTATGATCCCACTCTCACATCCATACACGACTACTGGAAAAATCATAGCTTTGCCTAGACAAACCCTTGTTGGCAAGGTAATGTCTCTGCTTTTTCTATTCTGTCTATGTTGGTATTAGCTTTTCTTCCAAGGAGTAAGTGTCTTTTAATTTCATGGCTTGGGTCACTATCTGCAATGATTTTGGAGCCCAAGAAAATAAAGTCTCTCACTGTTTCCATGTTTCCCCATCTCTTTGCCATGAAGTGATGGCCCTGGATGCCATGATCTTAACTTTTTGAATGTTGAGTTTTAAGCCAGCTTTTTTGCTCTCCTTTTTCACTTTCATCAAGAGGCCCTTTAGTTCCTCTTCATCATAAGGATGGTGTCCTCTGCATATCTGAGGTTACTGATATTTCTTCCTGAAATCTTGACTCCAACTTGTGCTTCATCCAACCTGGCATTTCACATGATGTGCTCTGCATATAAGTTACATAAGCAGGGTGACAATACACTGCCTTGAAGTACTCTTTTCTCAATTTGGAACCAGTGCGTTGGTCTATGTCTGGTTCTAACTGTTGCATCTTGACCTGAATACAGGTTTCTCAGGAGGCAGGTAAGGTGGGCTAGTGTTTCCATCTCTTTAAGAATTTTCCAAGTTTGAGGTGGTCCATACAGTCAAAGGCTTTAGCATAGTCAATGAAGCAGAAGTAGATGTTTTCTGGAATTATCTAGATTTTTTTTTTTTTTTTGATCCAGTGGATGTTGGCAATTTGATCTCTGGTTTCTCTGCCTTTTCTAAATGCAGCTTGAACATCTGGAAGTTCTTGGTTCACATGCTGTTGAAGCCTAGCTTGGAGAATTTTAAGCATTACTTTGCTAGCTTGTGAAATGGGTGTAATTGTGCAGTAGTTTGAAAGTTCTTTGATATTGCCTTTCTTTGGGATTGGAAGGAAAACTGAATCTTTTCCAGTCTTGCGGCTACTGCTGAATTTTGCAAATCTGTTAGCATATTGAGTGCAGCCCACTTGACTTCAGCTTCCAGGATGTCTGGCTCTAGGTGAGTGATCACACCATCATGATTATCTGGATCATTGAGATCTTTTTTGTATAGTTCTGTGTATTCTTGCCACCTCTTCTTGGTATCTTCTGCTTCTGTCAGGTCCATACCGACTCTGTCCTTTATTGTATCTATCTTTGCATGAAATGTGCCCTTGGTATCTCTGATTTTCTTGAAGACATCTCTAGTCTTTCCCATCCTATATTGTTTTCCTCTATTTCTTTGCATTGATCACTTAAGAAACTTTTTTAAAAATCTCTCCTTGCTATTCTTTGGAACTCTGCATTCAGATGGATATATCTTTCCTTTTCTTCTTTGCCTTTTACTTCTGTCCTTTTCTCAGCTATTTGTAAGACCTCCTCAGGCAAACATTTTCCCTTTTTGCATTTCTTTTTCTTGGGGATGGTTTTGATCACTACCTCCTGTACAGTGTTAGGAACCTTTGTCCAAAGATCTTTAGGAACTCTGTCTATCAGATATAATCCCTTTAATCTACTTGTCACTTAAACTTTATAATCATAAGGGATTTGATTTATCTGGTCTCATCTCTACTATCTGATTGAAATTGCTTTATTAAAATGGCAAATAACTGGAGCTAGGAAGCAGGATTTCTGGTTCCAATGATGTAAGTAAATCAGATAGTTTGTTTTCCCCAAAAAGTAAGTAAAAATCTAAGCAAAAATATCAAAAAATATTTAGGGCTCTAAAGATTCACTAAAGCAGACAAATTGGGAATAATATTCAAGAAGAATTGCTGTGACTTTAGGTAGGTAAAGCAGGAGCTAATGACCTTGTTATTTCAGTGGCACATTATCCCCCTTACCACTCTTAACCCCAAGTATAGTAGGCATATGGGTTTTATAAGGATGGGACTGGCCATGAAAAGCAGCAGATGTTCTTCAAGAGATGCCATAGTTAATTTGATGTAGAGTTAATAAAAGAATCAATTATGGTGAGAATTGAATGAGAAACAGCCTCAAGTCTGTCAGTGCAAGTTGTGGTCCCAGTTGGTAAGCTGAGAACAAGCCATAAATTTAGAAGAAATAAACAGAAAATGAGAGTCCAATAGAGGCTGGATAAGCTTTCCACACATCTCTGACACTACACACGTGCATAGAGAAGACATGAAAAGGCCTCGAGGAATGCAAATGTCAAAGAAAATCCTGAGAACTGCATGAACTTTCAATGCTCTCCCCAACAACCTAAACTCAGATAAACTGGCAAAGATGAAAGCTTTACAGGACTTTTGAGAAAGGGTTATGGGAGATTTTGTGTGTGGTGGAGAGAATTCTTAGGTCAAACAGAGTGTATCTCTAGAATGAGACTTTTTCTAAATATTGAGAGCAAATTAATTGAAGGGATAAATTCAATGAATATTTGGTAAACCTGTACTGTGTGGAAGTCATTGTGCCAATCACAGGTGGTTACAGATCACTAAAAGAAATTTATGGCTCAGTAGAAAGAGATGTAAAAGCTAACTTTAATGCAAGTTACAATAAAATGCATTGGAGATACATTGGATATGTGGAAGTATGATGGAAAGAACAATGAATTTTCTGACTTGCTATGAAAATAAAGATTTTATCTAAAAAATAACATTTGAATTATGTGTAAAAAAGAATGGAAAGGGTATAATTTGGATTAAACTTTAAAATTTGAGAGAGATGTCAGTAAGCGTAGAATGGGATGGGTATCCTATTCTGGAGTTAAACAAAACAAACCCTCTATACATAGTATCAAAGTTGGTTACATGGAGAGATGTAGCATGTGGTGAAACAAAAGAACTTGAAGTATTTCACAGCTGCTCTTGACTGCATGTGTGGAGATTAGGCTCTTCCTTCAGTAAAATAAGGACCTGTTCTGATTCATGTCTGTGTTTTAGAATAATCATTGTATCAGTGTTGTGGGGAATCTGCTGAAATAAGGTTGTCAATCAAAGTCTACTGTAGCAACCTAATTTATGGGAATGTACAGGCATGGAAAAGGAAATGGTGACAGATGTATACATATTGAAATAGCAACTTTAGAAACCAGACAATCATCTGTATGTATGCAGGTGAAGGAGGAAGAAGATAAACGTGACTGCGGTTGCTGTCTGAAGCCTATGTAATCCAAGATTAATTTGGCTCTGGAAAGTATAATTGCCTCCAAAGATGACAGGTTATGTTTATTTGACTTTTCTTACTGTAGGCATACAGGCATGAAACTAAAAGACACTTGCTCTTTGGAAGAAAAGCTATGACAAACCTGGACAGCGTATTAAAAAGCAGAGACATTACTTTGCTGACAAAGATGCATATTATTTGACTGACAAGTCCATATAGTCAAAGCTATGGCTTTTCCACTAATCATCTATGGGTGTGAGAGTTGGACCATAAAGAAGGTTGAGCCCTGAAGAACTGATGCTTTTGAACTGAGGTGCTGGAGAATATTCTTGAGAGTCCCTTGGGATTCAAGGAGATCAAACCAATCAATCCTAAAGGAAAGCAACCGTGAATATTCATTGGAAGGACTGATGCTGAAGCTGAAGCTCCACTTCTTTGGCCAACTGATGCCAAGAACTGACTCATTGGAAAAGACCCTGATGCTAGGAAAGATTGAGGGCAGGAAGAGAAAGGAGTGACAGAGAATGAGATAGTTGGATGGCATCACTGACTGAATGGAAATGAGTTTGAGCAAACTCAGGCAGATAGTGATGGACAAGAAACGCCGGCGTGCTGCAGTTCAGGTTGCAAAGAACTGTACATGACTTGAAAGAAAGTGAAAGCGAAAGTCTCTCAGCCATGTCTAACTCTTTGCAACCCCATGACCTATACAGTCCATGGAATTCTCTAGGCTGGAATATTGGAGTGACCTTTCCCTTCTCCAGGGGATTGTCCTATCCCCGGGATTGAATCCAGGTCTCCCACATTGCAGGTGGATTCTTTGCCACCTGAGCCACAATGGAAACCCAAAAATTATGGAGTAGGTAGCCTATCCCTTCTCCAGTGGATATTCCTGACTTAGGAATCAAACTGGGGTCTCCTGCCTTGCAGGTGGATTCTTTATCAACTAAGCTATCAGGGAAGACTGTACATGACTTCAATTCAGTTCAGTTCAGTCGCTCAGTCGTGTCCGATTCTTCGCAACCCCATGAATCGCAGCACGCCAGGCCTCCCTGTCCATCACCAACTCCCGGAGTTCACCCAGACTCATGTCCATCGAGTCAGTGATGCGATCCAGCCATCTCATCCTCTGTTGTCCCCTTCTCCTCCTGCCCCCAATCCCTCCCA
>NW_011494944.1:2677077-2681659 GCF_000754665.1 Bison bison bison | reverse complement strand
GCGATCCAGCCATCTCATCCTCTGTTGTCCCCTTCTCCTCCTGCCCCCAATCCCTCCCAGCATCAGAGTCTTTTCCAGTGAGTCAACTCTTCACATGAGGTGGCCAAAATACTGGAGTTTCAGCTTTAGCATCATTCCTTCCAAAGAAATCCCAGGGCTGATCTCCTTCAGAATGGACTGGTTGGCTCTCCTTGCAGTCCAAGGGACTCTCTAGAGTCTTCTCCAACACCACAGTTCAAAAGCAACGATTCTTCAGTGCTCAGCCTTCACAGTCCAACGCTCACATCCATACGTCATCACAGGAAAAACCTGTACATGACTTAGTGACTGAATAATAGCAGCATGTATATTTGAGTCTATATGTGTGTCTATGTTTCTGTATTGGAAGAGGATAATATATTGTCAGTTTATCTTGGAATATGTTAAATTTCTGCTGCCTGTCAAAAGTCTACCTTGCCTTGTCCAAAAATTTGGGTAACATGAGTACCTGGGCTTCTCATAGAAATAATGACTGAAAACTTGGGAATAGGTAAAAGAGAGGAAAGCTGTATATTGATTTTTGCAAATGTTAATACTGAAATACTGAGGACTGAATAAGAAGCCAGCAAGAAAATCCCTCAGTTAGCAGAGAACTAGGATTAGAATCAGAAATTTTCTGTAAAGGTGTAAAGAGTTTTACATAGTTAAGTACTGAGTAATACATACTATTTTATTTATATACTATTAGAAATACATACTATTGGAGATAGATGAATTAGATTTATGATTTTGTATGATTTTAGTAGTATGATGTGAGTGAAAGTCAGATTTATAACTATGCATTAATTATTCATAAATAAATTAATAGCATATCTAAATTAATCAATTAATTCAAATGTCTACATCAGAGCTGGAAATTCAGTGTTTTATAGTAGGCTTCTCTGGTGGCTCAGTGGTAAAGAACTAGCCTGTCAATGTAGGAGATGCAAGTTTGATCCCTGGATCAGAAAGAATCACTTGGAGATGGAAATGGCAACTCACTCCTGTGTTCTTGCCTGGAGAATTCCAAGGACAGAGGAGCCTGGTGGTCTACAGTCCAAGGGGTCACAAAGAGTCAGACAGAACTAAGTGACTAAACAACAACAAAAATAGTAGCATGAAGTCTTATCTGGGAAAACTGTTTATAGACTAAGGCATGGGAGGATTATAGCCCAAAGGTTAATAATCAGTACAGAGGAAAAGCTTATTGTAGTAAAATACAATAGAAAGAAATGGAATAATTAGTTGAGCATAGGTAAAGGTGAGGGGAAAGGATGGGCTTTAAAGCAGTAAGAGTAAGAAATATGACAAGCAATAAGAACTGAAGAAAAAGAAAAGAAGTGAAGTGAGAATCAAAGGACTCAGCTACATACAGGATTCCATTTAAATAAATTTAGATTCCATTTTTCAGAGGGTATAAAATATTGTTAAGTTCTGAGGCAGTTTTTCTCAAGATTACCTGCATATTACAGCCGCTTTAGTTTATTAGATGAGATCTCTCTGAGTGACTCTACTACATGTTGCAATATCATTCAAATAGAAATATCTCAGGGTGTAGTCCAGGCATCAATATTTTTAAAAGTTTCTCAGGTAAACTTGTAATAAATACTCAGATAGGATTAAAAACCATTGATTGAAAAGAACTGTAAAAGTCTAGGAATAACATCTTTGAAGTACAGACTGGATAGCTAACTATAGAAATTAAAATCTATATCTTATATATCCACATCTGTATCTCTAATACATAGCAATTGGCTTTTCAAAAAAAAAAAAAAAACTAGCAATGTGTGAAATGATACTTTAAGACAAGAGAGTGTGATATCCATTAGCATCAACCTGGAAGATTTCATTGATGGTTGACAAAATTGTCTTTTGTCAACATAAAATATACTCCTTGACCTAAAGAAAGAATCATACTCCCTCATGCTGGCAATTTCTCTCTAAACATAAGATGTGCTCATAATCTGATTACACTGCCAGTTGTGAAAGATGCAGCTGCTGTTCTGTGGCAGTGCTCCTGTAAGCGTATTTCATGAACCATACATGTCAGAATCACCCTGTTCCTTTTTACAGTAATCAAGCATAATAGATATAAAGTCAGAAAACTAGTTTATAATTGAGAACTTGAAATAGGAACCTGGATAATACATTTTTATGACTGATCCATGCATATGCACAAGGATAGCTACCTTATAATAAGAAGACAGTGGACTCAAATAATTATGTACTTATATCAGGCCAAGATAGTCTCATGTCTACACTGAAAATGATCTGATTATAATACTTAAAAATCTGTTATCTAAGGTCCTCTTTGCTGGACACTGCTCATTGTGTCTTTTATTTCTAATATTTTCCCTCTTTTGGACAACAGATTACTAACCAAGTGAAGTGAAAGTTGCTCAGTTGTGTCCTACTCTTTGCAACTCTATGGACTATATAGTCCATGGAATTCTCCAGGCCAGAATACTGGAGTGGGTAGCCTTTCCCTTCTCCAGGGGATCTTTCCAACCCAGGGATCAAACCCAGGTCTCCCGCATTGCAGGCAGATTCTTTACCAGCTGAGCCACAAGGGAAGCCCAAGAATACTGGAGTGGGTACCCTACCCCTTCTTCATCAGATCTTCCCAACCCAGGAATCGAACCAGGATCTCCTGCATTGCAGGTGGATTACCAAAGAGGAAACTAATACATCATCTGTTGAGTTACTTAGGAATGGGAGGGTTATGGAAGGGTTAGTTGTGAATGGAGTAAAAAAAAAAAAAATTATGACCCTTAAACCATAATTGCAAATCACAGTTCTGAATTATTTTACTCTGTTTTAAATTTTTTCTCTCAGTGGGAAATCTATTTTATTTCTAGACCCTTGGAGGATGTATTATAGCCACACCACTCTTTTTACAACACCCTGAACTACACCTTGAGATATTTTTATTTAAATAATATGGCAATACACAGTAGAGTCACCCAGAGAGATCTTATTTAATAAAACAAAGCAGCTGTAATATGCATGCCAGGAATAACATTAAAAATACTAATTAAAAACCTTCATTTTTTGGCATTTACATAAATTAAAAATTAGAAGCATGTAAACAGAAATAACAATCTATGTTCAAATAGAATTTCACAGGGAAATATATAAAATATGAATTTTAAAGGCAGAGCAAATGTGTTTTAAAAAGAGATACATAAGGGAAATTAACTTTTGTAGTCTGCAAATGCCAGAAGTAAGCTTTTGATCCTCCAGGGCAAACAATTTTGAGATACGGTTCCATCACATAATTGCTATCGTTTTCTTAGTTACACTTTCCAGTTCCCTGCGGGCTGTTTTTCTATATAAACTTACTTTTATTTCCAATTATGTTATTATAGAGATGAGAATCAGATCTAATTAAATACGAACATGACAGTAACTGTCATTCTTTTATCTCTACAAACCATAATTTTACTCCCTATGAAAGAATGCCCCAGTAAAGATAAATGTAGATCTCTAGGTCCATCAACTGACTAGAAATAAAGGCCAATATCCTTATTCCTCTCCATTCATTCAGATCTACTTGTTTACAGATTTTCCTTTCATTCATCCTCAAATAAACATTTATTATGCATCCATTAGTTTAGGCATCTACTATATGGATACACAGTTTGTGGATTTAGAAATAGCACAAATTTCAGTTGTGCCCTCAAGAAAAATGGGTTAAAAAGAGAGATTTCATCAATATGACAAGTGTAATTCCAAGATATAAATAAAATGTACTGTGGCTATTTTTAAACTTTTCCCCACTACCATATACACAGAAGAAGACATTCACATAACATGCATTTTCAGTGTTCAGTCTATACTGTTACCCTTTTCTATATCACTGAAGAAAGCATATCTTAACCCAATAAATACAGTAGAGATGGCATTGCATTATTTCTAACTTATGTTAACAATTGGAATGAAAACTGACCTTTTCCAGTCCTGTGGCCACTGCTGAGTTTTCCAAATGTGCTGGCATATTGAGTGCAGCCCTTTCATAGCATCATCTTTCAGGATTTGAAATATTTCCAATATGCCAGCACATTTAGAAAACTCAGCAGTGGCCACAGGACTGGAAAAGGTCAGTTTTCATTCCAATCCCAAAGAAAGGCAATGCCAAAGAATGCTCGAACTTCTGCACAACTGCACTCATCTCACATTCTAGTAAAGTAATGCTCAAAATTCTCTAAGCCAGACTTCAGCAATATGTGAACCGTGAACTTCCTGATGTTCAAGCTGGTTTTAGAAAAGGCTGAGGAACCAGAGATCAAATTGCCAACATCTGCTGGATCATGGGAAAAGCAAGAGAGTTCCAGAAAAACATCTATTTCTGCTTTATTGACTATGCCAAAGCCTTTGACTGTGTGGATTACATTAAACTGTGGAAAATTCTGAAAGAGATGGGAATACCAGACCACCTGACCTGTCTCTTGAGAAATCTGTATGCAGGTCAGGAAGCAACAATTAGAACTGGACATGGAACAACAGACTGATTCCAAATAGGAAAAGGAGTACATCAAGGCTGTATATTGTCACCCTGCTTATT
>NW_011494944.1:2676512-2676789 GCF_000754665.1 Bison bison bison | reverse complement strand
CAAAAGCCTCTTGATGAAAGTGAAAGTGGAGGGTGAAAAAGTTGGCTTAAAGCTCAACATTCAGAAAACAAAGATCATGGCATCCAGTTCTATTACTTCATGGGAAATAGATGGGGAAACAGCAGAAACAGTGTCAGATTTTATTTTGGGGGGGGAGGGGTCCAAAATCACTGCAAATGGTGACTGCGGCCATGAAATTAAAAGACGCTTACTCCTTGGAAGGAAAGTTATGACCAACCTAGATAGCATATTCAAAAGCAGAGACATTACTTTGCCA
>NW_011494944.1:2617053-2676412 GCF_000754665.1 Bison bison bison | reverse complement strand
GCTAAAGCTGAAACTCCAGTACTTTGGCCACCTCATGTGAAGAGTTGACTCATTGGAAAAGACTCTGATGCTGGGAGGGATTGGGGGCAGGAGGAGAAGGGGACAACAGAGGATGAGATGGCTGGATGGCATCACTGACTCGATGGACATGAGTCTGAGTGAACTCCGGGAGATGGACAGGGAGGCCTGGTGTGCTGCGATTCATGGGGTTGCAAAGAGTCAGACACAACTGAGTGACTGAACTGAACTGAACTGATGTTAACAATTAGTTCCTGGTAAACAATCTGCCTGCAATGAGGGAGACCTGCATTCGATCCCTGGGTTGGGAAGATCCCCTGGAGAAGAGAAAGGCTACCCACTCCAGTATTCTAGCTTAGTGAATTCCACAGACTGTATAGTCCATGTGGTTGCAAAGAGTTGGACACAACTGAGCAACTCTCACTTTAGATTATTCAAAATAGATAATAATTTATCCTTTGAATAAATATTTACTGCAAGTCTGGTATATCTGGTATGTGCTGGTGTCAGAGTGGCAAACAAGACAGATGGTTGCTAATGGGGTTTTTAGTTTGGAGTGGGGACAAGAAGAAAAGATAATTTTAGATGGCCATAGTGGCTCTAAAAGTAATTAGAAAAAAAAAATAAAAGTAATTAGAGAAAGCAAGTTATAGAATAAGAACTGTGATGCGGGGTGTATGTGTATAGTAGTGTATATTGGAAGGCTATTGACACTAAGCTATTAGGAAAGCTTTCTCTGAGGAGGTGATATTTTGAGCTGGGTCCTGTATGATGAGAGTGAGTTAGCCTTATAAAAGATCAGATAAGAAGTGTTCTTGGTTGATAGGAAATAGTGTACAAAAGCCATGAGACATACAGTTAACTATTTCTTCCCAGACATTTCACACTAATGAAGACACGCTGTTGTAATCATAGCATATTGGCTGCAAACTGGTGTGTTTTTGGTGGGCTGCAAGAACAGGAACTATTAATGAAGAAAAAAGTCAATTAGGATGCTTTGGGCTAAGAAAAAATAATAAACTCAAAATGGCTTCACTAAATATCTCACCACATGAGAAATATTGAGATAGCTCCTGTTAAGGTTGTTTATTTCAGAACTCATCAAAACCATCAAAAGCCCAGGTTCCTTCCTTCTTTCAACTAATATATTGGCTGTGGCTTTAAAACTAGTCCCTTCAAAGTGACAGGAGGGCTGTAGCAGCTCCATGCGTCACATCTGCACACAGCACAGCTCAAAGACAAGAAGAATGTCTCTTCCTTTTATCCCTTTGTAAAAACAGAGAAAAAATTTTCAGAAACTGTTAATAGATATTCCTTCAAGTCTAATGACTAAGAATTATGTTATATGACTATTATTCCTAAACCAATAGTCAAAGGGAATGGAATTAACATGATTAGCTTAAGGTAATCAAGATTCACTCAGTTCATCTTGAAGTATGTTGCCCCCAAATGCTGAATTTAAATCTCAGTTTTGCTAGTTAACGAGGGATTAAAAAAAGAAAGAAATGTTATCAGGTAGTGACCAGATAGTGTTTTCCCCGAGAACTTAGCATAAGAGAGGCAGTATTATTTTGGTATTACATTATTGGGGTTTTCTTTGAAGACAAAATTTAACCTTTGTCTGTCTTGCCTCACTTCATCTTCTTTATTACATTATCCTGTTTAATTCCTTCCATTAAATTGATCCATTTCTGAAATTAACATTTTTGTTTACTTATTATTTGTATGTTTTCTATCTCATATCACTGTAAAAGGGTCTTGTTCTTCCTCACCACTATGTCCCAATGATTAAAAGAGTGCCTGCAATAAACATTTATTGATGAAAAAAATTACTAGGAATTATCTACAGAAAACTACTAAGGAATGCTTCTTCAGAAAGCAAAAAAGTCTAAAGAACAAAGAAAGTAATCAAGCTATAAATAGAAGGGAAAGACATCAAGGTAAAGGAAAAAATTGGACAAAATGGGAATGAGCAAGACACATTCAGGTAACTGGAAGTGATGGTTGAGTAGGACTGAAACATACATATATGAATAGAAGGCCAAGGATGAAGCTTGGAGGAAAGCATTCAGACCATGAAGACTTAGGTACATTGTTAAGGCATTTGGACTGCTTTTTTTTTACTCCTCTGAAATATATAACACTAAAATACATAGATACATAAATTCATTTATTAGCATTCTTTATATACTATACTATTATGTAATAAATTATATTCTATATAAACATATTATATGTCATATATTGTTACATAACATATATTGTATATAAATTTTAGTAATAATTTGGAGCCATTACAATACTCTAAAAAGTGTATAGAATCATGACCTTCCTGGCTTGAGAGCAATTTCAGATTATTAAGTCTGAGTCTCAGGTGTAGAGGAAGGTAGAGATCAGTAGTCTTTACATTACTGGGCAACTGAAACCTTTTGGGTTTTCTCTTTTTTTTTTTTTTTTTATTGATTACCTAAGTATTACATATGGAGCTTAAGATCCATGAAAACTAGAGTGAATCTTGCTCATCTGTATTTCTCAGTAGCCACCTAGATGATTCTGGTGTGAAATGGCAACCCACTCCAGTATTCTTGCCTGCAGAATCCCATGGACAAAGGAGCCTGGTGGGCTACAGTCCATGGAGTTTCAAAGAGTCAGACATGATTGAGCAACTAACACACACACACACACACACACACACACACACAGTCACTTTGAGAAGTACTAGAGTTAACTATTCTCCAGAGTTCTAAAAATCTTCAAGGAAGAATATTACTACTTCTTTACAATTTATACACAGAATATTGAAAAAGAAATTTGAGATAACCTGCAATTCACTAAAATGTAGTAAGTACAGCTAATGATAAAAATGAGACAAATCAAGAATAAATATTTTGCCAGATTTCTGTGTTTTCAAATATACCATTTATTATAGAATCTTAATTTTTCTTGTTGTAGTGATTCCATTTTAGGTTCAAGTATCAATGTCTAAGAGTATTGTCCAATAACATAGTTCTTTGTATTTACCACTAAGGGAAATATGGGCTTCCCTGGTAGCTCAGCTGGTAGACCTCAGTTGGATTCCTGTGTTGGAAAGATCCCCTGGAGAAAGGATAGGAATACCTCTGCAGTATTCGTGGGCTTCCCTGGTGGCTAAAATGGTAAAGAATCCACCTGCAATTCAGGCGACATGGATTCAATCCCTGGGCTGGGAAGATCCCCTGGAGGAGGGCATGGCAACCCACTCCAGTGGTCTTGCCTGTAGAATCCCCATGGACAGAGGAGCCTGGCAGGCTACAGTCCATGGGTCACAAAGATTTAACCCATTTTCACAATAGTTTAAAATAATTTGAAGTTTTAAACTGCATGTTTAATCCTTGAAATTTCAGTATATTACTGTATTCACTTTATTATGTTCAACATAATTTAAAAAATCAATCTATAAATAGGTCAAATTGTTATTTGTGTATCTAGTTAATTCTACTTTAAAGTGCATATAGGTACACTTTCATTGAAAAAGTAAACATAAATGTAAATCTTTTTAAGCTAAATTATGCCATAGGATAACCCTGAAATTCACTTTTATTTCTTAAGCAATTTCTTAACCAATGCATTGTAAAATACCAAAGGAAAGAATTGTTTCAAATATATCCTCATATGGGTAATTACCTGTATGACACTGTCCCCAGGATTCATATCTGTATAAACATAGACATCATAGGATATTTCAGGGAAGGTTGGAGTGTTATCATTTGCATCCATCACCCGAATATTGACAATAACTGGCTCACTTTCTTGAACACCATCAAATGCTGTTATCTTTGGGGGTAGAAAAATAAATTTAATAGAGAAGTCATGCAAACATAAGCAGTACAGAATTCACTCCTACAATTTGAAAAGTTTCTCATATTTTTTACAGTTTCAAAAGGATACTCAAATGTTTGCTGATAAAAGGAAGTAATAAAACTATAATAGTACATATAATCAAAGTGTTTTAATGTGTGAGGAAGCAATTGTGTAGGATTCTGCTTGATTTTTATATATTGAATTCCAATCACACTTTCAATAACCTGGTATATAAAATGTTCTAGAGGCTTGAAATGGGCCAACATTGCTAATTCTTAGGAATTAACTATTTAACCTTTAAAAAATGAATAGGGAAATACTCTTACATATTTTGTATACAATGCAATAGTTGCTTTTACAGCAACATGCTTATATAATCAAGAAAGTATGTGCCCTAGACATGTAATATTATTTTCTAATATCTCACAAAAATCACAAATTTTAAAGGCCCCATTGGCATTCATTAAGAGTGACATCTTAACTATATTATTAACTTTTAAAGAAAGTCTCACAAAAAGTCAGTGCTCTAACAATACCATTGTGGTCCTGAATGACTTCTGAAATCTACTCTGTGTCTAAGTTTTAAGTGTAGATTTTAGGTCTTCTGGAAGCTCTGAGTCTGCTGTATAAGTTTCTCCAGAAAAAACAAACAAACAAAATTCTTACATAAATTCCGTTTCCTATATTTTTCTATCAGCTCATTTTTTTCCCTATATTTGAATAAAATCTAGCTAAACTCCCTAAACTAAACTCCCTTTTACCCTCTATTCAGCCGCCAATCTTTCTCTCTGTTTCTTTCTCTTTCTCCTCTAGGTTAATCTAACCTAAGAATCCTTGTTGTGGGGGCTGTCCTGTGCATTATGTCTCTCGGTATTGTCACTGTCTGCCCACCAGATGCCAGTAGCACCTTTTCAAAAGAGGAACCAAAAATGTCTCCAGAAATTGCAAAATGGTGCTGGGCAGGGTGGTGGGAGCAGGAATCTTCTCTAGTGAGAACCACTGGCCTAACCCTAAGACAAACCTAAAAATGCAATAATAATAAATATATAAACAAATTTAGAAAATAATTTTTACTTTGTTGATTCTACTTTATAATACCTAAATTTAAGTCAATTGTGAGTGGATGGTGAAGAGTGAGACTCCCTTTTTTTTTTCATCTCAAAATTTATCTTTCTTCCATTGGAAGGAATAGTAATAAAACTATATAAATTGAGAAAAAAGAAATACTTTTGAGGAAAAATTTTATTTTTCATATTATTTGTTATTAATTGAAAATACTGCATTTTTCTTTTCCAGTCATTGACCTTTTCAGTTTTGAACAAATATCTCTTTCTCTTGCATACATATACATTTATATGTGTGTGTATA
Source organism: Bison bison bison (assembly GCF_000754665.1). Classification (NCBI taxonomy): domain Eukaryota; kingdom Metazoa; phylum Chordata; class Mammalia; order Artiodactyla; family Bovidae; genus Bison; species Bison bison. The sequence goes on along the minus strand of NW_011494944.1, from coordinate 2,671,186 downwards.
TATATATATATATGAAATCTCTTTACCGAAAAGGTGTAAGTTTGCTGTTCTTCCCTGTCCACCGGTTGAAGTAAGGTGAGGTAGCGAGTGATTCCAGTCTGTGTGACAGTAAAGACTGAAGTGTAATCATTCAAAAAAAGGTGAAGCTCTGGGTCTTTAGTCTTAAACAAAAAAAAGAAGCCATTATTTAAAATGTTAATAAACAATATAGTTATTAGTTCATTACCTGGAAATTCATTTTTCAAATTTATTATAAGTATAACTGATTAAGAATTTTCTAAAGAAAAGAGAGCTTCAACTAGAAATTTGTTCAGAGTTGAGTAAAAACTACCCAAAGATAATTACTCATTTGTGGAAAATACTTAAATAAGTACTGGTATAATCAATGTGAATAAAAGCAAAAAATAATAGGAGGAATAAGACATAAAACAGTCTAATTGAATATGTTCTTACTGATTATTTAATATCAATATTTTCCAGAACTTCACTGGACTTGAGAAATAAATACATTCAAGAAAAGGAAACCGAAGCCCAGAATTTTAGCTGTAGAATTTTACAATTACTTTATTTGTAGAAATAAACTGCACACATGCATATTATTATTATGTTCTCATGTGTAATGTAAATTAGAAATAAAATTGGTTATGTATAATTCATTATAAATATTATGCTTGTTCTTTCTTATTTTAATGTAAATATTCTCCAGGGGGAAACATAATATTTATTTTGATTAAAATGTTTCTGATGATTAAATTCAAATGTTTGAATTGGCACGTTTCTGATAAACAGGTTCAGTAAAAAATGATATATACATAAAATGAAAGTGATTGCAAAAGTTCAAAACACAGATAATTAAGTAGGCATTAGAAATCCTTCTCAATCTTATTGCCACTCTGAAAGATAAGGTATTAATATCTGCAATTCAGAGAAAGAACAGCGACATAAAATGGGAAGGCTTGGATTGGTATCTGCATAGTGGAAAAGAAGGGAAAGTGCAGTGAACAAAAGGGGATTATTGAGAGAGTGTGGACTATCAGGAAGGCTATAAAAAGTAAGAACATACAGGGAGGTAAGGTGTTTCATAAATTATGGCAACTTTAAAAATATTATGGTGTGAAAGGTGATTTAAAATCACAGGTTACTTTTCTATCAGATATCACCAAAGGCTGAGGGCAGAGTAGACAGTCCGGAATTGTTAAACATATTGTTGATTAAAAAAATTAGAAACTGCCATTTAAAAAAATTTCTATGTAGAAGTGAGAAAGTTAAAATGCATACTGCTATATTAAAAGGTGTGCATAACTTGACCCACAGACACTTTATACCTACCTAAAGTTTCAATATGTGTATATTTCAAATAACCTTGGAGTGAATAGTTTCATTTGAACCTGACAGGTTATGTATTTACAGCGTCTCCTTAGGAGATATTACTTAGCCATATCATGGCAGCTTTCTTGTCCACAATTTTGACATGAGGTCAGTGTGCTATATTTATCTTGGAATATTAAAAAATGCTATAGATAATAATTTTCCATTGATCCATTTATTATAAAATAATCAAAGTTGTTAAGAGTTGGAAAAAATAAAGAGGCTTCACACTGACATTATATTCTAGTGGACACTTCAGCTGTTTTCATTTCAGTGTCATAATCTCAGCAGCTCAACATGGGATAGTAAGCATGGCTGGAGTATTTGGTTAAATCAAATATGCTATTTAATAAAAGGCTAAATTATTTTAAAAGGTAAATTGTAAAATGCACATTAAACATACTTTAAACCACATTTTGGGGATTCTTATTATGTTTTAGAGCCAATTGTAATAAATTCAATTATTATTTTTAAATGATCACAAATTTTAGTTAGCATGCATTTTCAGTTAAAAGAAAACTCAATAAATACAAGTAACTTCTCTTTTTTAGTGTTTACCTATCAAGGTAAAATCACTAGACTTTTAAATTCATATAGTTTTTTCTGTTCTCTGACTGTACCAACAATGATGCCTACAAGTATAGCTTCTTTAACTCATATATTTACACTATAAGTAATCTAAGTAGGGCAAGTTTTGCTACATGATTTGCTCACCAAATGTTTACTTATTTTTCTTCATTCAAATCCATCAGTCATTCTCTATTTCCTTTATAACTAACCCTCTCTCACTGTCTCTTCTTCCTTTCAACTGTAACCTCTGTTAGTAAATCTGTTAGATATATTCATTCACATACTCAGCACATTTTAAGCATTTTTCATGTCAGGTGCTGTGATAATGCAATACTGTAATGAGTGCTGGGTTGTAAACTAGCACATGCATGTGTGACTGTGGTATGATTGTGTCGCAAACCACACTATTTCGTGTATTTATGAAAGCAACAAGATTTTCATCATCAAGTGCTTTCCATTTGAAGGTGATATACACACCAGGACTTCATAAACAGGCTCTCATACTTAATAACAAGAAATACTAAAGAATTGTTGATAATTTAATTGTCTCTATTTCAAGTGCTTTTATAATAACTAGCTAGAATACTAAAATAACATTTCCCAGAACTGCAGACTGTTTTATGTAAAAATATACGTATAACATAATGCATAATGTTAACATTGTACATGGCATGTTACAGCTTATTCCAATCTGCCTTGCACAGTGAATTTTTGGTTAAAATATAACTTTTGAAACTAATTAGTGTTCAAAATAGTAACCTTTTAAAATCTGTATATGTGTGAAGCATGCATAGATGCTATGGGTGAATGAGCATTTAGCTGGACAATCATCCAGTTGTCACTCAAAGTTTAACACCTTAGATTCGTTTGTAATGATAACACTAGTTTCAGGTATGGTGTACAATAAATGTAAATGGAAGAGAATACTCTGATAGGGACAGTGTATTTTCGGTAGTCCTTGTCTCGATTAACTTATTTAAAGTAAATATCAATGTTCTAGATCAAAATATACACAGAGGGCTGATTATTACAACAACTTTTTCCCAATAAACAGTAATATTATTTTCTCTAAAGTATACATTACGTAGATACCAAAAGCACAATATATTAGTTTGTTGATTTGTGTATGATTTTCTGGGAGGGCAAAATAAACTCCAATATTTATTCACAGCACAAATAAAATTAATGCAAAAGTAAGCAAAGGTAAACTAACACATAAAAGTACAATTTAAAAATCCTACCACATAGAAGAAATATGTTCACATATGACAGTCTATTGGATTTAAAACCAATTTTGGGTTTCCAATGAGACTCAAAATATGATATAACAAATTCATGCACACACAAAATAATATGCATCCTCATATATATGCACACACAACACAGAGATGTATATGTACATATAAATAAATATATATCATATATATAACTGCACACTTATGTACATATAAATTATAAAGCATAGCAAGAAAATGACAAAAAAGTTAATCTCATCTGTCAACTTGAATTAGTTGACAGTAGTTTTCAGAAGTACCTTGTTTAAAAGGTTCAACCCTCATATTAGGATCTTTGAAAGAATATGATGAATGATTAATGGTTTATGAATTTAAAAAAATAATAATTACACAATCTTTGAGTTTACATGCAATTTGAATTCTACACAATTTCATACTACTATTACCAATAATATGTAAATAAGTTTAGATTGCATATATATGTTAATAATTTTTAATAAATGATAAGTAATTGTTTAGTTTTTTTTTTAGTAGAACACAAAAGAACAAGGAAGTGAATCACAGCAATTAACAAAAAAACAAACACAAAATTAACAACTTGTACCTACAGGAACACCACCTGGCAGAACCTATATGCAAATTAAACATTAAATGAAAAACTGTAAATGTAAATGACCACAAATATACATATGACAAGTATAACTAGTAAAAAGCCAACAAACCTCCAAACAAACAAACAAAACCCATTTTCCAGTTCATTTAAACTAACAGCTTTTTTGAAGGTGTATTTTTTCCCTAATATTTTGACACATCATAACATATGTATGATAGTATAGCAATATTTATAAAGTATATATGCACATTTTACCATTGAAAGTATAATGTATTACATTTCAAGGATACCTTTATTTTGAAATAGTAGCACTATATAGTGATGAAAATTGATTTGGAATTATAAATGGATCACTGCTTTTCTGAAAGCTAAAGCATAACCTCTATTGATTATTATTCTGTTATTTTTTTTAATATCTAGAATTCAATAAGCAATTTTAGTGGTTCTGCCAAAGAAAACCTGGTGGTTCCAGACATGCCTCTTTTGCAATACTTGCTCTATGTGTATTCTGGACTATTATAAAACTATGAGGTAAGAATGGTTAAAAAAATCATAAATGTAATTCATATGTATATTACATACATGCATATATTTTACACATATATGAATGTGTTGATATTTATATATCTATAAGAAGGAACGTTAGCACAAATATTGTTGTCTGCGTTTTTTACACTTTTCATGTGACTTGAGATTCCTTCAGAGAAGTCAATGGCACCCACTCCAGTACTCTTGCCTGGAGAATCCCAGGGAGGGGGGAGCCTGGTGGGCTGCTGTCTATGGGATCGCACAGAGTCAGCAAAGACTGAAGTGACTTAGCAGCAGCAGCAAGATTCCTTCTGACTCAACATCTACATGCTAATAACACTACAAATCACCAATCTCTGCTACTAGTTCCTAAAATTTTGTCTTATTTTCTACTGAATTGAACAGATGAAACAACTTAATTTTTGGACAAACAAATCTAAGTCTGTCTCCTTCTTGGCGTCTGCCCTGTGGCATAGCTGTGCTCAAGAAAACCAACTCCTGCAATGATCACTTCTCTTCATGCCTGATGCTTTATCTCCATTCTGTTTGGTAATACCTGTATGAAGTGATGTGTCTTTGTTTTTATTCTTAAATCCTTTATCCCCATGCTGATTAAATTCACTAATATTGACATTCAAAAACTGCTAGAATTTATCATGTAGTAAAATTCTTGCCTGCAAACTAAAAGGGCCTTTAAGTTTTCTTTTGTTAATATAGATCTTAAAATAGCCTCACAATAAACATATTTTACTTTTGAGAAACAAAGAACACTTGGCTTAAGGGAAAACTCTGATTCAGAAGCACGTAAATTCATCTTCAGACATATCAATGACTAATCTTTAATTTATACTGTGGACTGACAAATGGAAGATATAAAGAATAATGGCTTAGTTACAAGAATGCTGGCTTCAACTTAATGTGATAAAGAGCTTTCTAGGAATTAGTTGTCTAATCATGGAATGGGCCATACTCTGAAACAGTTAATTCAACATCAGTACAATTGTTGATACATATACCAAGATATTCTCATTCCTTTACTCATGCCTGGACTTACTAGTTCATTAAACAATTACTAGAACATACTAAGTTCTGGGAACAGTGTAAGATCTTTAGGATACAAAAATTATTAAGATTTAGGATCTATCCTCAAGGGATTTAAATTTAATGATGGAAAAAGATACATACAATGATGTAAATAGAACTTCAGAGAAATTCACCAAAAAGAGACATGCAACTCAACAAAGAATCATAATCTAGAAAAGATTCTTAAGTGAGAGGATGTGTGCAGGCTAAGTTGCTTCAGTCATGTCTGACTCTGGGGACATTATGGACTGTAGCCCACCAGGCTTTTATCTGTCCATGGGATTCTCCAGGCAAGGATACTGGAGTGGGTTGCAATGCCCTCCTCCAGGGGATCTTCTCAACCTAGGGATCAAACCCACATCTCTTAAGTTTCCTGCACTGGCCGGCAGGGTCTTTACCACTAGTGCTACCTGGGAAGGCCCAAATGAGACGATGTCTGAGCTAAATTCCAAACACCGAGCATAAGTTATCCAAACTAAGTTGTGTAGTGGAAGATGAAAGATTTCAAAAAAGAAAAAGTAAGAAACAAAAGGTAATGAGATACACAGCAGTTTGGTGTAACTCAAGAAACTACAAGCAGTACTTCCCCGGTGGTCCAGTGGTTAAGAATCCACGTGCTAATGCAGAGGACACAGGTTTGACCCCTCGTGCAGTAAGATCCCACATGTGAGGTGGTAACTAAACCAGCGTGCCACAACTACAGATCCCGCCCTTCAGCCTAAATTTCTGAGCCTGCGTGCTGCAAGTACTGAAGCCCACATGCCTAAGAGCCTGTGCCGCACAACAAGATAACCCGCCTTAACTAAAGACTAGCCCTTGCTGGCTGCAACTAGAGAAAGCCCACGAGCAACAAGTAAGACCCAGTGCAGCCACAAATAAATGAAAATTTTAAAAATAAATAAAAGAAACTATAAATACTTGCTAAATGTAAATAGATGGAAGCAGGACATTTTAGAAAATGTTCAGATTATCAAGTAACAGAAAGCCATGCACATGAGCTTGAAATTTTTTCTGCAAAGAATTTCATGCAGCAAAGTCATGAAAGCATACTACACAGAGGTCTAATGTAGTCAGATTTGAACTTTGAATAAATACCTGTAGTAGCTGAGTGAAAGATGGATTTGAGTAAGAATAAAAAAAAATAGAAGATGAGGAGGCAATTTTAATAAAAGACAAATAGGTTGTAAGAGTGGAGAGAAAAGAGAGTCAGGAAATATTCAGAAGACGAAACCGGAAGATTTTAAATATTTCTTAATTGTCTCAAAGTGAAATTGAAAGTTGCTCAGTCGTGTCTGACTCTGCATGGAATTCTCCAGGCCAGAATTGTAATTGTAATTACAATTACAATTGTAATTGTAATTGAAAGGGTAATTGTTCCCTTCTCCAGAGGATCTTCCCAACCTAGGGACTGAACCCAGGTCTCCTGCATTGCAGGCAGATTCTTTACCATCTGAACCACCTAGGAAGCCCAGGAATACTGAAGTGGGTAGCCTATCCCTTTTCCAGCAGATCTTCCCCACCCAGGAATCGAACCAGGGTCTCCTGCATTGCAGGCGGATTCTTTACCAGCTGAACTACCAGGGAAGCTCATAAAGTGATATATTTGCTGCTAAAAAGTAAATGAATTCACTCTAAAAGTAAAATCTTTTCATCTACTATTTTAGATGAAAAGAATTGTTTGCATTCATTTAGTATTTTGTCTCAAGTAAATAAAAACCAAAGACAGCTCCTACGTTTCAAGCTAGAGTGGCACAGTGAAGTGTAAAATCAATTCCTGAAGAAGAGACTTTAACAGAACATATCACATAGTATAGGAAGTGGGATTAAACTACATTTAATATTCTGTGGACTTAAGACGATGGACTTAAATAATAAATATGGCCAGATAGACATTGTTTAAGTATTTCACATTTCTATGAATCATATTAGTTATGTTTCTCTTCATGTACGTGGCTTCATCTCAGGGAAATTTTCTCTCCCTCTCCATCATCGCCAGCTCCAAGTGAAGGAGCTGGCCAAGGCAGTAGTGATTGCTATCTTTTTGGGTCATTGGTGTTTGAACAAAAGGCAGCAACTAGTGAATATAAGGCTATACAGCTATCACATGGAGGAACTACGAGTCAAGTCTCAGTTTATCCAGCTCCAAAGCACAGACTTGAAAGAACTACAATGTGCTGTCCCACCCCTTGGAAATGTCCGAGAGTATTTAGCAGGCTAACTGAATTGTAAGTCTCCAGATCAGAATTCCAGGTAGTGTTTTCCAAAGGTTTCAGACCCAGGAGCTCTCTCTACCCTAACTCAGTAATAACTTGAAGTCCCACTGTCCTTTTCAAACCCCTTTAACTCAATTTTAACATTTGCAATTTTAAAGTGAATGACAATCCAGGGAAGAATGTGTGCAAGCAAGCACAGGGCTTGGTACCCAACCACTAAATAATATAAATGCATCAAGAAACTACAAGTACATAAATTTTGCTATTTAGGAAAAACTAAAGCTACAATTTTTTCAGGATTTAACCTGTGTTCTTGTGTTCATGAAAGTGCGACTTAAGCTATTATGTTTCTAAACTGACTAGTCACTGATTAAAATGATTATGCATTCAAAATAAAAAGAAAACAAGAAAAAAATAAATCCACACCAAAAGCTGTGGGACATCACCAAGCCTAATATATATATTAGCTTAGCCTGGATAACACTTCTTAAATTGGCTCTGTGAATTTTCTAGTGAATTTTCTCATGTCACTAAATGACATGAGACTCATGAAACACATTAAACCTTAGGAGATCCCTAAACCCTCTCTGAACTGGGATGTGAAACCGTGTATATATAAGCACTTTAACAGGAAGAGTTGAAAGCATTGACAGCTGTTAACATAGTCAGCCTACAGTAAGAATGTATAAAACTGAAAAGGCTATTGATTTTAATCAATAACTTTCTTTCCCAAAGACCTTGGCTCAAGGTCTAACTCCTCCATTTACTAACTCTGTGATCAGAGTAAAGGCAGTATTTAAAGTTGTTTTAATTTCCCCTTCTGCAATATGTAAAATTCACTATTATGTTTGCTGTGAGATTTAAGGGAATTAATGCAAAATAAAGCATTTATTATATTTTCTGGCAGGTATTGCCCTTTCACGAGGCAGAGGAACTAAAGAGCCTTTTCATGAGGGTGAAAGAAAAGAGTGAAAAATCTGGCTTAAAATTCAGTATTTAAAAAACTAAGATCATGGCATCCAGTCACATCACTTCATGGCAAATAGAAGGGGGAAAGGTGTAAGAAGTGACAGATTTTCTCTTTTTCGGCTCTAAAATCACTGCAGATGGTGATGGCAGGCATGAAATTAGAAGACAATTGTTCTTGGAAGGAAAGCTATGACAAACCTAGACTATCTATTAAAAAACAAAGACATCACTTTGCTGACAGATGTCCATATAGTTAAAGCTATGGTCTTTCCAGTAGTCATGTACAGATGTGAGAGCTGAACCATAAAAAAGGCAGAGCACAGAAGAATTGATGCTTTTGAACTGTGATATTGGAAAAGAGTCAAGAGTCCCTTGGACTGCAAGAAGATCACATCAGTCAATCCTAAAGGAAGTCAATCCTGAATATTCACTGAAAGGGCTGATGCTGAAGCTCCAATACTTTGGCCACCTGATGAGAACAGCTGACACTGGAAAAGATCCTGATGCTGGGAACGATCAAAGGCAGAAGGAGAAGAGGGAGACAGAGGAGGAGATGATTGGATGACATCACTGCTTCAATGGACATGAACTTGGGCAAACTCCAGATGGTAAAAGATAGGGAGCCCTGGCGTGCTGCAGTTCATGGGGTTGGCAAAGAGTTGTACATGACTTAGCACTGAACAACAACCACTGGCAGGTATTAAGAACTCAGTGTGAGTCAGCTATTGTTAAAACAACAAGTGAGGGAGATTGAGAAGGACAAGAAAGCTAGGATGAGAATAAAGAAAGCAGAGAAAGATACAAAGAGTAAAATAAAACATTTACTGAGAAATGGAATGCACACAAGAGATGTCATAGACTTTGCTAAAGGTTACAGTTTTTTTTCCAGAAAGAGAAAAGAAATCTGGAAGTGCTCTTGTAATTTACTAAACTGTTGACAAAGCTCCATGTTATGAGATTTTAGGGACATTCTAGACCTATGCTGTCCAATTAACAACATGTGGTTATTCACATTTAAAATAATTCAAATTAAACAAAATGCTAAAATTACATTTCAGTCTAGTTACATTTCCAGAGCTCCATAGCAACACAGGGTTAGTGGCTACTGTGGTGGGCAGCATAGCTACAGAATATTTCCACCATCACAAAGTTTTATTAGATGGTATTGATGGGAGAATTTGCTAAGTTGGAATTTTTTAAGTTGCAAGTGACAGAAACGTATGTTAAAAAAAAAAAAAAAAAGATATGTTGGGTAATAATGGGGTAGGTTAGAGGATAAAAGGAAAATCTTTAAGTATTAATATAAATCTGGGGATGTTGTAACCTAAAAAATGGGGACTCAGGAAGGACTCCTCTCTGTGTGTCTCTGTCAGACTTCGTTCTCTCCCATTGACAATGAGCTTTCTCCATGATGTCAGCAAACCAGGCTACAAAGAGTTCAGATTCATTTCCACTTTAATACATGATGCCACAGTCTTCCAATTCCCTTTTTTTTTTTTTTTTTTTCCTTTCAACCCCTGGTTGGACTCAGATTGGACTGGTAAAGATTTTCTGTCCATTCTTTGTAGCAGTCACTGTAGCTAAGGAGGTTAAAATACTCTGATCTGTTCAGTTTGGACAATTTCCCACTGCTTTATCAAGTGTCAGTACCAGAAAAACAGAGGACAATGATGCATGGAATGGAAGAGTGTTAGCATCACAACAGTCACTGGCAGAAGTGTGAGGGGGTCAGCTGCCCCAAAATGTGTTTTCTTTAGTAATATAAATCTCAGAAAAGTCTCCCAAATTGCATCCTAGAGCTGCTTCCATGACTTTTTATTCTTATTGTATAATGCCATTATTTTTTCCCTGTCAGTAATAATGTAGTTTTAAACACATGTTAATTGGAAAGATTGTTCTGGTACTTTGGCAAACTGCAAGTGAAACACTAATTTCCTTCTTTCTACTGAATATCTGTAAACTGAAAAAGAACAGTTTCTGAGTCAAACAGTATTTTCTTTTATCATAACCTTGATAGGGAATTGAATTACAACACTAAGATTTTCATTTATGCTGACTTTTTTCTCTATTCTATAACTCATCCAATTATATCTTTATTCTACCTCCTACTGGCATACATATACCAAGAGACGTGTTAACAAAATAAGAGCAAAAATCATATTTAACTTACATCTTCTATATCCTTGTCCAGAGCTACAATTCTTAGAGGGGTGGTCAAATTCAGACTGTCAGAAATAGTTGCTCCCACTGCAGCAGATTCCAGAATATAGCCTTGATAACTAGCCATTGTGAAATATGGGCTCTGATTGTTTTCATCCAGTATCTCAATATGTAGACTGGCAAAAGCGGGAAGAGGATGACCATTGTCCTGTTCAGCCTAAAACAAAGTAAAAAGAAAAAAGATTAAAACATTGTATGTTATGGAATCCTTTTAGAGTGCCATTTTTCATACTATATATAAGGATTATCTTTTCAACTGGTATCATTACAGAAAAAACCACTTTAAAGTTAAAGAACCATTGGAGAACGTGAGGAAATGGAAGTCCAGAGAGGCTTCATCAGTTTTTGCCTTCCTGTCCCCCAATCCAGTGTATATTTCAAAAAAAGAAAAAATAAATTACTGCAATCAACTTTCATTATCTGTCATTGCACATTACTAGGGGAAATAATAGTGCTTAAATAGTTAGAAGATCCAACCAGTCCATCCTAAAGGAGATCAGTCCTGGGTGTTCTTTGGAAGGACTGATGTTGAAGCTGAAACTCCAATACTTTGGCCACCTCATGCGAAGAGTTGACTCATTGGAAAAGACTCTGATGCTGGGAGGGATTGGGGACAGGAGGAAAAGGGGACGACAGAGGATGAGATGGCTGATGACATCACCAACTCGATGGACATGGGTTTGGGTAGACTCTGGGAGTTGGTGATGGACAGGGAGGCCTGGAGTGCTGCGATTCATGGGGTCGCAAAGAGAACTGAATTGAACTGAAATAGTTAGAAAACCACAAAGTGAACACATTTGACTGAATTGCTGATAAAATATTTAAGTAAAAGACAGAGAAAAAGATTCATAACTCAGAAAACCTGTTGTTTTTATTTTTGTCTTTTTCATGTCTTATCCCTCACTAATAATTAAATCCTCAAATAATTCAAAATTCTACATAAATTTAACAGGTTAAGTCTACATTTGTTGCCCATGGAAAGTCTTCAAAAAACCCTTATGAAGGACAGAGACAATTAAATAAAATATTTATTTTTAGTAGCAGTAGAAATTTAAATATTAGTTAACCATAAATATGGAGAAGGCAATGGCACCCCACTCCAGTACTCTTGCCTGGAAAATCCCATAGACGGAGGAGCCCGGTAGGCTGCAGTCCATGGAGTCGTGAAGAGTCAGACACGACTGAGCAACTTCACTTTCACTTTTCACTTTCATGCATTGGAGAAGGAAATGGCAACCCACTCCAGTGTTCTTGCCTGGAGAATCCCAGGGACGGGGGAGCCTGGTGGTGGTGGGCTCCGCCTATGGGGTCGCACAGAGTTGGACACGACTGAAGTGACTTAGCAGAAGCAGCAGCAACCATAAATATATTATTCAGGTAAAATAAATGTTCCTGCATTGGGAACTTTTTTTTTTTTTACTTTTTTAGCTATTAAGAAATTGATGACAATTTGTTTCCAATAAATTTTACTATGTAATCGCCACACATGTTATAAATGGGTGAACACCAACCTTTAACATCAGCTCTCAACATCCTATTTTTTTTTGGTTTGCTTTTAACCATCTTACTATATGTCTATCCAGATATTTTATAAGGGAAGATTTTATCACAACTGACTTCTATAAAATCTTCTCCAAACTTTAGAAGTAATCATTGACATAATTTAGTGGCATACATATACCAAGAGATGTGTTAGATAAGTATTTCAAAATAGATTCAAATTCTGTTATAATTTTTATTGATATGTTTCCCCCATTTTTGCAGTAGTTGTATTTTGAAACCATCTAAGAGTTAAAGTTAAATCTTTTCTTTTAAATCCTATAGTGCTTTCCTCTGCAATACAGTGGCATTTGGCCATGAAAGTTTATAAGCAGTTTGATACATATCTCTGTTTTATATCAGGCCTCTTTTTGTCTTTGTTCAGTCGCTCAGTCATGTCCTCTTTGCAACTCCATGGACTTCCACATGCCAGGCTTCCCTGTCCTCACCATCTCCCTTATCTTCACCATTGAGCCTCTAGAAGATAATTTTCTCTTTTTCCTCTTGTAATTTACCAGTTTTATTCATTGGAGGCAGGTGACAGATCACAGAGATGTTTGGTAGTATCAGTGAGTTTGCACCAGGAAAAATCATTTCACATTATTATTAATATTAGATATTTAAATACATTTATGCTAATTATAACAATGAAATTATGATAATTAATAAACCCATTGTTAATCTTATATAAAGAATAGATTTAGAAGAAAAAATACTTTGTTTTTTACCATTTTCATAACTATTTCAATATATTAGATTTCCTTTATAATGTTATGCAATTTATTTTCTGGATTTAAATTTTCATCTGAGAGCAAATTGCCAGAATGCTTCTGGGCATAAAATGTTTATGAGCCCCTGCTCTGCATTAAAGACAATAGTACTGGAAATAATGTGTAACCTTTTATATAACATTGTATTCTTCTCTCAGAACCATATGTGTTCCTGACACCACCAGCCTAGATAAGTTCTTTCTGTATCCAGCTGTTGTGATTAATTTGTGCTGAGACTTGGATGTTCTAGAAATTCCCCCTGTGACTCAGAGCAGGCTTTCTGGACACAGCTGACCAGGGTAAAAGGTACAGTCCCTGGCTAGAAAATATCACCTTTCACTGTAGGAGACTAATTGATCCATATGGGGTTCCAACCCAATGACCTTTATCTGATTGAAGCAGAACAGTTCATACACACAAGCCATTTTGAACAAGAGGTTTTCTCTCTCCTTTATTTTGTTTCTAATTGTTCTAAAAGTCATTATGTTATATCCTGGACACACTAGTAATGCTATGAAAAGCAACAAATTTATAATTTGCCCCCTTTCTCTAATACACATACACAATTTATGGATGGTGAGGGGAAAACAAAAAGCAAACTATATAATAATGAAAGATTTTATTTTACATTCAACTCATATGCTGCTAATTTTTACTGCCAGCTGTGAAGGCAGGAAAACATGTATTATTTGCATAATGGAAACAAAATGATCCAACAAAAAGAGGAAAAAAACTAAATTAGATCTATGGAGACAATTGATTTCCCCATATCTTTAAAAATAATGTGTAAAGGCACTTTCTGTTATTTCTCTAAGTTTAGTTTGCTGTTAATATGACTACTATTTTTGGATTGCTACTATATATTTTGCCCTCTTTGGGGTATTTCAGATGTGCCAACTAGGGTTTCTGTCTCCAAAGTCCACATTCTTAATCTCTATGTTATTTTGGCCCTCTAAATGTGAAAATATATACTTTCATGTTGATGAAAAAACAAAAAGGTTAGTTTTATGTTAAAGGCCACACCACATCTAAGTCCTATACAGAGTAGGGCCCAGACTCAGGTCTCCTGATTTATGAGAGGCTATAAAAGACACTTACTCCTTGGAAGGAAAGTTATGACCAATCTAGATAGCATATTCAGAAGCAGAGACATTACTTTGCCAACAAAGGTCCATCTAGTCAAGGCTATGGTTTTTCCAGTGGTCATGTATGGATGTGAGAGTTGGACTGTGAAGAAAGCTGAGTGCCAGAGAATTGATGCTTTTGAACTGTGGTGTTGGAGAAGACTCTTGAGAGTCCCTTGGCCTGCAAGAAGATCCAACCAGTCTATTCTAAAGAAGATCAGTCCTGGGTGTTCTTTGGAAGGAATGATGCTAAAGCTGAAACTCCAGTACTTTGGCCACCTCATGCGAAGAGTTGTCTCATTGGAAAAGACTCTGATGCTGGGAGGGATTGGGGGCAGGAGAAGGGGACGACAGAGGATGAGATGGCTCACCAATTTGATGGACGTGAGTTTGAGTGAACTCCGGGAGTTGGTGATGGACAGGGAGGCCTGGTGTGCTGCAATTCATGGGGTTGCAAAGAGTCAGACACGACTGAGTGACTGAACTGAATTGAACTGAAGTGATGTAGGAACATTCACCACATGATTATCTTAATTTAGAGAATGTAAATGAATATCCAAATGTAAGGTTAATGGAAGGGGAGAAAATTAATAGATACTCCAGAGAGAATTACAGTTAAATTATGTCACTTAATTTAATATTATTATGCTTTTCTGTTTAAAGGGCTCATGCATGAAATCTTTCATCCAATCATCTCTTCTTCTATGTAATAAAAATAGGAATTCTCAAAAGTCTGACATAGTCTGCTCCTCTGTAGTTGCTAAGTGAATGAGATGAGAAGCATGAAAAGGCAGGTCACGGTAGTATTTAAAAAATCACCTAATCCCATAAGATAACCTTATTTATATCTACAAAGCCTATCGTTACGAGTTAAACATTATATTTAAAAGCTAGGTTTTACTTGGCGAATTTCTGGGCATGAGTCCCATTTTCAGTAATGAAACCAAAGTAAAACTAAAGCCAAAACAGAAGTATACAAAATACATTATTTAGTTACTTTGAAGAGCAAACCATTAAGAGACACAAACTACCTAATTTTCATTATCAAAACAAGCAAACATTGATAGTCTCGTAGCTCCCTGAACCAGAGGGCTGAGGATGCAGAATAGCTATTTTCCCTGCTGGTTGGTGGCAAGCAAGGTAAGATTCCATGATCTCTAGTATGCATGCGAGCTAAGTTGCTTCGTTGTGACTGACTCTGAAACCCTATGGACTGTGGTGTGCCAGGCTCCTCTGTTCGTGGGGTTTTCCAGGTAAGAATACTGGAGTAGGTTGCCCTGACCTCCTCTAGGGGATCTTCCTGACCCAGGAATTGAACCCATATCTCTTACGTCTCCTCATTGGCAGGTGGATTCTATACCACTAGCATCACCTGAGAAGCCCTCAGATCAAAAATTATATTAATATTGCCAACTAATTAGTAGTTACAAATAAGTGTATACTATTGCTTCTCGGCCTTTCTTATACAATTATATTGCATTAAAACTTAATAAATTACTTTTATTTAGAGTTCAATACTCTAAAAATTACAGAATTAAAATATAGAAGAGCGTAGTACATTAAAAAATCCTGTTTATAACACTTATTAAAAATATTTGAGTACTTAAAAAACCATGAAATATTTTATTAGATAAAACACAACATGTTGTTCTGTATATTATATGACTGATTTGTTTGTAATGTCACAAATATAGTAAAGGAGTGCATTCCTGTTTGGAAATAAATACATTTCCTATTTGACAAAAAAGAAAAGATATCTTTACCAGGAAGACTGTGAATAACACAGTCCCAGAGGGGTTTATAATATGACAAGAAAATCATATTCACACATTTTTCATCTAGAAAATAATTTTAAAGTGAAATATATTTTATCTTCATTTCATGTGAGAATTTGCCCACTGCGTTTATAATTTATCACAATGAAAACATGAATTCTTGGAGCTTCTGTATAATTTTCAATTAAAAAAAATCTTTTTCTTTGCTTAGATTTTGAGATATAAACTGACAATGAATGACTAAAGCAGTTTTGAATGATTTAAAGAAGAAAACCCAGTTGCTCTTGGGAAGATCACAGATTCAGAAAACTCCCACTAAGCACAAATATATCAGACTATTTGGCTGATAGTTGAACATGAGAATCATCTTGGCCATAAACAGCAAGGCCAGGCATTGACCAAATACGATCATCATTGTGTAGTAACATTTTTCTGGAGTGCTTCTAACTCATGCTGTCTTCCCCTTATTTTGCCCTGCATTCCACTTCCTGTTCAGTGAAAGTCTAGGCTGGATTCTGATTTTACTCCCACAGACTATTCTCTCCACTAGGAGATACCTCTCCTAAGGTGTTTCTGTGAAGTGCTTGACTGGAATAGACCATCTGGAATATCTGAATTTTAAAAAATCATCAATATAAAAAAATCTATATCTATGTGGGTTCTTTATCAGAATCTAGAAAATAATGTGTGAGAGTTTCTTCTATATACTAGTCCATTCTTTAGGGGAAAAAAAAAAAGACAAAAAAAAAAAAAAAAAAAAACTAGTGAGAAAAATTGTTTAGTTTTCAAGTTTTTAGATATAACTTTTTAGTTTCATTTTCTATACAGCAACCAAAAACTATGAAGAAAGGTTACTTGTGGACTACCATGTAGGAGGGTTAAGGTAGTTTCTGTGTGTGAAGGGCTGTGTCGTGGGGAGATATGGCAAGGACTTCTCAGAGAGAGGCTTTCATGTGAACATTTTTACAATATTTAGTCTTGCTGTTGTACTCAGTGACCTTTGAAGACAAGAGGGCCTTGCCAAATTCAAGGGACTGTGACGAGAATGGATAAATTGCTTTTCTTTTTCCAAACAGTTGCAGGTCACCTTCTGAAGAAGGAAAAAGGCCAAATAAAATCTAACCTCTGTGTGTCTTTTGTCAGATTGCACATTTGGACAGCCACTATCTTCAAATGCAATATTCTGTTTCTGTTCTAACTAACCCAGCTGGATGAATAACAACATGAGAAAGAGGGCATCGTATATTCTTTCCTTGTATTGATTTTCATAACTGATATAATAGTTAATTGATTTAGCTTAGTACTTAGAATTTTTAGAAATATGAACAATCAGTAGTAAATAAAAGGATACAGTGTTCTTTATTAGGAAACAAAAATAATGTGTTATGTGATAATCTACTAGATTGAAAAAAGTAGAACATAAAATGTAAAGATCAATAACTGGCAAATGTATTAAATATGTCAGTGGATTTCTGAAAGTGTATTATTCCTAGAGACATCCATGGAGGGGTGGTTATTTTACTACTGATAAGAACTAATACCTGAAATTTCTGTGGGATAAGTTTCCTAAAATGTATCTAGGACTTTCACTCTTAATGTCCTTAAACTTCCTTACCTTATAGATTTTGCTACTGGGCAGAGAAAGCAAGTTTACTTTTCACTTAACTGCTAAACTAAGATGTAGGATATGTGTGTATTTTATTCATTCAACATAAATCTGTAAGAATAGGGAGTGGCATATATAGCTAGAATATTTTCAGAATTGTGAAAGTATGTTATTCATAGAATTTGTCTTTGTTCCTATGGCTAGACAACATCAGCTCTGTTTTTTTTTTTTTTTTCCTTATCATAATCCTGGCTCATTGAATATCCTTATTCAATCTTTCCCAAAGAGAGCATCTAAGGTTTTATTATCTCCTCTTAATTTCTCTCTCTCTTTTGATAAACTGACAATACATACACCATAGCAGAAAGATAGCAACTTATACTTCACAATCTCTATAACAGATTTAATGAATGTTGATAGGTCTCTCATGTTCATGGGAGATGTCATCCTTTTTATTTTGCGAAGTGATGACTAATGATCTGTGACTTCCCTTCTGCCTCTAATACCTGATCTTTAAAATCAACGCAGTTTTTCTGTTGGAAATCCATGTAGTAGGCAACATTTTGATTGGCTTGAAGGCAACATGGAGCAGCCTGGTCTAATTTTTACTTTAGCAATACCTATTGGCAATATGGGGAGATAGGCGGGATGCATGAAAAAGAGACTAAAACCTTAGCGATCACGTGTGTGAGACTATGGGCCATGAGGATGAAATGTAGAGAACTGCAGCGGGCAGGGAAAGTTGGGGAGACATTTAAGAGAAATTCTGGATAGGACTTGAAAAGTGACTGGATAGGTCCATATAGAATCTGGTGTTTCAGAAGGACTGGGAACTCCTAGCTTGGGTGACAGGTTGATTGTCATATTATTAATCGAAAGAGAGAAGATAAGGTTTCAAAAGGTTAGACAGTTTACTACATTCTTAATTTGATTCAACTACAAAACACTCAGGGCATTTGGCCAGCCAGTAATTAGACATATGGATGTAGAAGTCAGAAGGGAAATACGTCTAAAAGCATAATTTTCATACTTGTGACTTCCTTGAGGCAGTGCTTTCAGACATTTCTGTCTCCTCAACACCAAGCAAAATGTCAGGCCCCTACTGCGTACTCAGAAAGGATTTAGCAAACTGAAAAACTAGCAAATGTCATGTAACTTACAGACAGTGAATGCTAGTTTCCCATTGAACTCCTGCGAAGTAAAGTATAATCGATATCATTATTAAAATTGAGGCCAAATATTTTCTAGAGTTGTACTATTAGACCGTCATGAGCAGGATCAAGAGTTACAGTGGCTGTTCTTTTACGCCTCAGTCATCTCTTGCATGCTCTTTCCCTTGACTCTCAAGTTACTAAAGCAATGTAACTCACCAGGCACATTAACTCCACTATTAAGCTTTTCAGTTTCAATTCTGTGGCTCATTTTCTGTGTAATACATATACATATATGTATAGATAAAATGTATATATCTGTGTTTTATATATATATATGTATATGTATAATATTTTTAGAAGGAGGACTGTTTGCTTATTTAAGTACAGTAATAAATAGCTTTTAAATGTTAGTCGTTCAGTCAGGTCTGACTCTGCAAACCCATGGAGTGTAGCCTGCCAGACTCCTGTGTGCATGGGATTCTCCAGGCAAGAATATTAGAGTGGTAGCCATGCCCTTTTCTAGGGGATCTTCCCAACCCAGGGATCAAACCCAAGTATCCCACATTTCAAGCAGATTCTTTACCATCTGAGCCACCAAACTGTCTTAATACAGATATAGCTCCCCCCACCACCAGGGATTTAATTTATTGGAGAAGTTCACTGAATTTCTATTCTGGACAGACACAGGATAAAATCTGTCAAATACATACACTTTCAAATGTATGTATTTAAATGCAATGAAGATGCAGTACCATGTGCAGCAGCCTGAAAGTATGTATGTGCCAGGGAGAAAACCAGTATAAGAAATATTTATTGAGCACTTTATATGCTGTGCATGGATAGGGGTATGTCCTTGGGCCGCAATGTTGAAGAAATATATTGTTTAATACAATGTGCCCTCCCTCCTATAAAGGTCAAGAGAAAATAAACAGGCAAATCCTGTATAGACTGATCAAAGCTACCACAGGGAGGCACTTCCAGTCACAGGCCATGCCTTTCTAGAGGAACTGACGGTCTTCTTAGCATCTGAAGCATCAGTGAGTTATCAATGTGAATTAGACTGCTGATTTTAAAGAGAAAGAGAAATGACTAAGGAAGAAAAGCAAATTCCTGGAAGTTAGAAAGAACATGATGAATTTAGGACAGTGCAAGTGGCTTAGTATGGTTGGCATAGAAAGTATACACGGTGACTGATGAGAGCTTAGTGTTAACTATGTCCATTATGTGGAGAGGAAGGAAGTTAAAGGTCAGCCTGCTATGCAGTATAAGTTGGTCAATGAACAACTATATGAAAATCAGAAGGGCCATGATACAATGATATTTGTGATAGCATCATGACCCTTGTTATTAGTTGTTAATTAAAGAGATTTAAATTAAAAAAATATGTTTGAACAACTGAGAGACAGCGAAGTATTAATAATTTATTCATTTGATCCTCAGATGCCCAGAGTATAAATATATGAAGTATAAAAATATAAATATATTTAATATTTTTTAAACTGCACTTATAATAATGAAAGTGAATGCTCTGAATTTTTATGAAAGTGAATGCTCTGAATTTTACTAAGACATTCCATGCAAGAATTCATTCATTTTCATCTAGAATCTAAAATGTGCTTTCATGTTTCTATTGCATAGTTGTTTTTTTGCTGTATAACAATGGTGATCACATAACCTTTCATCCAAACTGGGACACTTTTGAAGATGAAAGAAGTGTTATGAATAATTATACAAGAACAATAGTCATAAATATGAACTGTCCTGGGTAAACCCAGGACTGGCTATGATTCTTGTTCAAAATGTGTATTTCATTTTAAAGTATACTTAAATTATTGGAGTTATGTAAAATTTGAAATAGGATGTTCGTTTTGAAAAGAAACATCTTTGTCTCTTTGAATTAGATGGGTTTTAATCTTTTAATATTCTATACTTGGTGAACTATCCATCTTTTCTTTCTAGTTTCACCTTTCCTTGTTATTTACCACTATACTGAATAAATCACTGGCAGAAATAGATAAAATGAAGATGACAAATCTCTTCTTTGTGACACTTACTGGCTGTTAAATGTGCATACAGCTTTTTAAAGTAGAATTCTTCTTCAAAGTCTAGAAGAGGATACTTCATTTTATTTTTCTTTAGCCTCAAAAACAGAAATTGGGGTCAAGTCCAATAAAAAAATTATGGCCAATGGAAAATGAAGCATTATTAAAATAAGAAAACGGGAAGAAATTGAAAGACTTACTACAGAGGAGAACTACCAAATTGTAGCATTTCAACGGATGCTTATACAAAGACACAATACTCAGCTATTATTCAAGCAGGTGGCATATTATTATTCTTACAGATTGATACCTTTGCTTATTATCCCCTTGGATGCACACAGAACAATAATTTGAATCTAATAATGTCTGTAGAAATTTCCATTAATAATATAAATTGCTATTAAAACATAAAAAAAAAATTATCTGTGGTCTGTTCCAATTGATTTTGTTTCTATAATTGATGGACTGAGTTTCACTATACCTGGGTACACCAGGACAACTGACTTTGATAATAAAGAAAAATAATTGATTTCAGGTTTCAAACGAGGCAGTTTGGAAACAGTGCTTTGTCGTTTCTTAACTCCCACAGAGTACAGCACCACAGGGCTCCAGGTAGATCCAGAGGAGACAATGGATACACATTTTGTAGTTTTATATAGTCCAATGATAATTAAAATTGTGCAAGGTGAATCTCATCCATCACTATTTCAAACAAACGGTAAAAGAAGTCTTTCTTTGTTGAATGACTCCCAAACTCCTCCTGAATGAGATCTAAGGAAATTGCAGTTGCACACAAGGTTTTCTCCCTGCTCCTGCTCTGTACCTCACTTCCCTGTTAACTGCTTGTAGCCTTGTATGTCATGCCTCCAAGATTTCACTTCTGTTCTTCCTTATGTTCAAACATATTTCCCGGTTTTATTCATTAGCCAAATCTGTCCAATACAGCGAAATTTAGCTTGGGGTAATCTCCAGAAAATCTTCCCTGAGTCCCCAGATTAATTTAAATGTCCTTAATCTGTGCTTTGTTAGTGAGTTTTACATTTCCTTCCTGTTAGCAGTTGATGTATTTGATTTATCAGCTTATATTATGTGATTTCTCCTCCTTCTAGATAAACGTTCTTCACGGACAAAGAAACACTAAACAAATACAGAATCTAGAGTGTGTAGTATAATTGGGCCAACAAAATATGTCCTAATTTGAGCTAAAATCAAATGTATTTCTGTATTACTGTTTGCAGTTGCTCTGACAGATAATTAAACCCAGACAGCCATTTCTAAGCAGCTGCATCTTAGTGAAGTAAAATAAGTATGGCTTTAGCTTAGATAAACTTAAATTTGAATTTCAATCCTGCTGCTTATTAATGATGTAATTCTGATTCAGTCACTTGCTATCTGAACTTTAGTTTTCATACTTGTACCAATAAGCAAAGTACTAAGATTGTGACTACAACTCAATGAAAAATATACATAAAACATATATGACATACGTGCTCAGTAAGCTTCCTTCCCTTACTTTCTTTTAACACTTTAAAAACATTTTTAATGTCACAGGGCTGCATATCTATTTTTTGTATGTGTAGCCATGAAAAACTCGGACAACACACACTAGATTTACTGCATATCCTTCCTTATATTTGTTCTTTTACTTAGAATGCTCTTCTCCCAGGCCTTATCTCTACTTGGTAAATTCATATTCTTCCTTTGTTAGGCAGCTCAAGTCTTACCTTCTCAGTAAAGTCTTTAAGAACTAACTAACACATCATATGGGTTTCCACAGTACCTTTTTAATGATTTTATTGCAATATAGTAGATATTAAACCAAAACTGTAAGCCAAATAGATTCCCTTAGCTTTGAAAATTTTGTGGTCTAGGATCCTCTTTCAGATTAAAAAAATAATGAGACATATATTAAAATAATTTCTGGACAAAGAAGACAAAGCATAACACATTGTCGCTCAGTTGTGTCCGACTCTTTGCCACCACATAGACTGTATTTTACCAAGCTCCCCTGTTCATGGAATTCTCCAGGCAAGACTACTGGAGTGGGTTGCCATTCCCTTCTCTAGGGGATCTTCCCAACCCAGGGATTGAACCCGGGTCTCCTGCATTGCAGCCTGATTCTTTACCATCTGAGTTGCCAGGGAAGCCCCCATTAAAATAAAAAAAATATGTATATATAAATCCAGGTACTTTTAAAATATATTCATTGGTTAAGAATTTGTGGTTAAAAGCTAAATCCACTTGGTGAAACAAACAGACAAAAACCAAAAATCAAAACCTAAACTAAATGTTAGAAGATGTGATAAATTATAGTATGTATATCATATACCTTTGATTAGGGTATTTATTACATATAAAAATATTCAGTATTTGAATAGCAGTTTAATATATAAAGTTATGTTAAAGAAAAAAAGCAGCACCATGTATTCTAACTGTTGCACTTCACCATTTTAAAGAAAAATTGGCTAATTGCAGTTCAAATTAATTTTCATTTTTATAGTATAAAAGCCCCTACAGTAGTTGCTACAGAATTTGTTGATAAACACAAAAACATTAGAACATTAGTTATATTTATAAACACAAGAACATTAAGCAATTCGGTAAATTTACCTTAATAACCAAATCAAACTTCTGGTGAAAGTCTCTATTTACTGGCTCCAGGAGACTAAGTTCTGCAGTCCTAGGATGCATATGAAAAAATCGTGGGTAATCCTCAGGAGTCCCTGAAAGACATTGACATTTCAGCACACAATAGAGAACAATAAGTAATATGTGTATCTGCTTTATCTATTTCTTTTCATTAACTGATGAACAAATTCACAAATTCATTAGTAAATTAAGTTTCAAAATTATGCATCTAAGGAAAGCAGATGAAAATGTGGTTTATCTCTAGTTGGTTTATGAATAAGGGGATGACATTACTTCTTGTTTGGATGATTTGCCAAATATCATTTATTAAGTGAAATCTTTAATTTGAAGCTTCAGCTTCATTACATAAAAGAGATATTAAGTTCATTGATAATAAATTTTGAATTATAAAATTGTATTTTAATGGTACATACATTTTAATTATAATCTGCATGGTCTTTCAACATACAGCAAAAGATGACTAGTAATTTGTACTAAATATCAAGTTGCTTGAATACTAAAACGAGAATATTCTATTACAGCTGGACAAACATGTTTCTTAAAATAAGTATTCATCTAATTATATCAACCACTTTAAATAAAAAACATTAAATATTAAATAAAATATTTTTATTTACTTTACTGTCTAGAGAGGATATTTCTAAAATTCAGCCATTTTAGTGAACTGAATTTTTCTTAAATTGTATCATCTTCCTTTGTATAGTACAACATTCTTTTTCTCAAAATGAACACAAAGTGTAAGTCAAATCATATAATTGTAGAATATACGCATTTGGCTTAATGATAAAGATAAGAATAAAATACAACATGACTGCCAATTATTAAATCCTACATTGTGCTATGAAATAGAGGAAAACAAAGGAATGGGAAAGACTAGAGATCTCTTCAGGAAAATTAGGAATACCAAGGGAACATTTCATGCAAAGATGGGCTCGATAAAGGTCCATACAGAAATGGTATGGACCTATCAGAAGCAGAAGATATTAAGAAGAGGTGGCAAGAATACACAGAACTGTACAAAAAAGATCTTCATGACCAAGATAATCATGATGGTGTGGTCACTCACCTAGAACCAGACATCCTGGAATGTGAAGTCAAGTGGACCTTAGAAAGCATCACTACGAACAAAGCTAGTGGAGGTGATGGAATTCCAGTTGAGCTATTTCAAATCCTGAAAGATGATGCTGTGAAAGTGCTGCACTCAATATGCCAGCAAATTTGGAAAACTCAGCAGTGGACACAGGACTAGAAAAGGTCAGTTTTCACTCCAATCCCAAAGAAAGGCAATGCCAAAGAATGCTCGAACTACCACACAACTGCAGTCATCTCACATGCTAGTAAAGTAATGCTCAAAATTCTCCAAGCCAGGCTTCGGCAATACGTGAACCGTGAACTTCCAGATGTTCAGTCTGGTTTTAGAAAAGGCAGAGGAACCAGAGATCAAATTGCCAACATCCAGTGGATCTTGGAAAAAGCAAGAGAGTTCCAGAAAAACGTCTATTTCTGCTTTATTGACTATGCCAAAGCCTTGGACTGTGTGGATCACAATGAACTGTGGAAAATTCTGAAAGAGATGGGAATACCAGACCACCTGATCTGCCTCTTGAGAAACCTATATGCAGGTCAGGAAGCAACAGTTAGAACTGGACATGGAACAACAGACTGGTTCCAAATAGGAAAAGGAGTACGTCAAGGCTGTACATTGTCACCCTGCGTATTTAACTTATATGCAGAGTACATCATGAGAAACGCTGGACTGGAAGAAACACAAACTGGAATCAAGGTTGCTGGGAGAAATATCAATAATACCAGATATGCAGATGACACCACCCTTATGGCAGAAAGTGAAGAGGAACTAAAAAGCCTCTTGATGAAAGTGAAAGAGGAGAGTGAAAAAGTTGGCTTAAACCTCAGCATTCAGAAAACAAAGATCATGGCATCTTGTCCCATCACTTCATGGGAAATAGATGGAGAAACAGTGGAAACAGTGGCAGACTTTATTTTTTGGGCTCCAAAATCACTGCAGATGGTAATTGCAGCCATGAATTTAAGGGACCCTTACTCCTTGGAAGGAAAGTTATGACCAACCTAGACAGCATCTTCAAAAGTAGAGGCTTTACTTTGCCAACAAAGGTCCATCTAGTCAAGGCTATGGTTTTCCCAGTGGTCATGTATAGATGTGAAAGTTGGACTGTGAAGAAAATAGAGTGCCGAAGAATTGATGTTTTTGAAATGTCGTGTTGAAGAAGACTCTTGAGAGTCCCTTGGACTGCAAAGAGATCCAACCAGTCCATTCTAAAGGAGATCAGTCCTGGGTGTTCATTGGAAGGAATGATGCTAAAGCTGAAACTCCAATACTTTGGCCATTTCATGCGAAAAGTTGACTCATTGGAAAAGAACCTCATGCTGGGAGGGATTGGGGGCAGGACGAGAAGGGGATGACAGAGGATGAGATGGCTGGATGGCATCACTGACTTGATGCACATGAGTTTGGGTGAACTCCGGGAGTTGGTGATGGACAGAGATGTCTGGGGTGGTGCAATTCATGGGGTCGCAGAGAATCAGCCATGACTGAGCTACTGAACTGAACTGAATATTGTGCTAAGAGCTTTATGTGTGTTTGTTAGTTGCTCAGTTGTGTCCCTTTTTGCAGCCCCATGGACCATGGCCCAGCAGGTTCCTCTGTGCATAGAATTTCCCAGGCAAGAATACTGGAGTGGGTATCCATTCCCTTCTCCAAGGGATCTTCCCAAGCCAGGGATCAAACCTGGGTATCCTGCATTGCAAGCCGATTCTTTACCATCTAACCTACCTGGAAAGCCCTTAAGTGCTTTACATAAATAATCATCGATACCACTGTAAATTATTCTCATTGTACCCGGGAAGACTTAGGAGATTTGCAATATTAAGTAATTTGTCCAAGGTCAAAGAGCCAATGTCAGACAGAGCTTTATTTAAATCCAGGTTTAAAGATGTAAATTATATTCAAAACTGTGTTAATTGCTATAGTCCTCTGCTTCAACAAGAAATAAAAATTTCCTGGGCTTATGTAAGGGGAGAAAAATGATGCCAGTTAAGCTTAAAAATTCAGAAATAGTCAAAATTGCACATGAAAATTAAGTATATGATAAAGGAATCATCTGCAAAATTAGGGGAAAATGGATTTTTGGTTAGGAGCATTTACTTAATAGGAGAGTCATACAGAAAATGATAAAAAATTATCTATTTTTCATACAGTATACTCAAGTAAACCACAAATGGAGAAGGTGTTTATGTTCAATAAGCAATAAAGCAACGGAAGTGCTAGTAATAGATGAAAATGTGGATGCATTCTATTCTAATGTGAGAGTGGGCATATCTTTTCTACCTGTGGCTCATCATAAAGTATCAGTAAGGGAAAAGGAAAATGCTTTTGAACTGTCGTGTTGGAGAAGACTTGAGAGTCCCTTGGCCTGCAAGGAGATCCAACCAATCCATTCTAAAGGAGATCAGTCCTTGGGTGTTCTTTGGAAGAAACGATGCTAAAGCTGAAACTCCAATACTTTGGCCACCTCATGTGAAGAGTTGACTCATTGGAAAAGACTCTGATGCTGGGAGGGGTTGGGGGCAGGAGGAGAAGGGGACGACAGTGGATGAGATGGCTGGATGGCATCACTGACTTGATGCACATGAGTTTGGGTGAACTCCGGGAGTTGGTGATGGACAGGGAGGCCTGGCGTTCTGCAATTCATGGGGTTGCAAAGAGTCGGACATGAGTGAGACACTGAACTGAACTGAAGTTAAAACAGCTGTAAATTTAACGGCCTTACAAAACTGCATGGCAAGACGCAATAACCAAGTAATGAAATTATATTATAATTATCTTTAAATTTAACACTTGGAACTTTTCACTTGCTGCATTATCCAAATCATTTTTATCCCATTTTATACTTGAAAACTATAGTTTTTCTGCTAAAATAACTCTTTCTAAGTAATTTCATAGTTATCTTTAGTTCTCTCTTCCCATGAGATCACATGATATGTGGTTCATACTTTATTTGTAGTATTTAAAATCATGCTTTTTTAAAAACCATGTATTTTAATGTATCTTCTGATATTTCTATCCATAGAGTGTATTCCTGCCCAACATAGACCAGTTCTCCCTCATGTTCATATCTACATCATCTAGCATAGTAATTGCCATACTATCAAGTCCTTAGTTAATGGGGGGAGAAAAAAAAAAAGCGCCTATTTCCTTTTATGTATGTCAACTTGAAAGTGAAAGAAAGTGTTAGTCACTCAGTCATGTCCAATTCTTTGTGACCCCATGGACTGTAGCCCAACAGGCTCCTCTGTCCATGGATTCTCTAGACAAGAATTTTGGAGTGGGCTGCCATTTCCTTCTCCAGGGATTCTCCCCCACCCAGGGATTGAACTTGGGTCTCCTTCATTACAGGTAAAGTTGGCTCTTTACCAACTAAGCCACCATGTCACCCCCATAAAGACTTAAAACAGACTTATGCTTGTGTTCATAAGCACTTTAAAAAAAACTTTAATAGTCTAATCTCTACAACTTACTTATAATACATGTGTAGTTCTAGACACCAAAGACTTGAAACAGAATTTCTTGAATTTTCTCTATGGACAGTATTTCTAAGTATGCTATAACATTATATTTTGAAATCTGTGTGGCATCTCTAGGTGATTAAAATATCCATCTGTCCGGTGGGAAGGGGTTGAGGATAAAGTTAAATTCCATTCAATAGTTACTTTGAAACATACTTCAAAAGTGTCTCTTCTTCATTAAGAGATGTGTTGTTTGTTTTAGATGGGTGTATCTCTCTGGATACTATAAATCATGCAAAACAGCTACATCCATATTTTAGCAAAAGCAGTTTAAGAAAAGTGACATAATGAGATTCTTGTCAGTTTTGCTTTTGGTATGACTAACAGATATGCACAAGAATGGATTAAAATGACTTCTCTGAAATTCTTCAAGGAAAATTTCCCCAAAGGGTATAATGTGTAATCTTTCTTCTTGTTGGCTCCAATAGCTCTTATTTAATTGTCACATACTTTTCAGAATTATGTAATGGAATCACTATTTTTAGAATTATGTAACAGCAATGGTACCCAACCAATGATAAAATACTAGTAGAACAAAAAATGTAAGCTTTTAAATTGATTTTTCAATTTTTTCTTAGAGAATTCTTTGTGAGCTGATACAGAGAAAACTACCAACAGCAGACTGCATACTATTTTGAAGTTGTTTTGCCTCCTCAATAAAAGTGTTTCTACTTATTGTTCTCATTTCACTGAGACTGATTCTAAGGGAAAAAAGTATTTTTGAATGGTTATCTTACAATTTATTTATATATAAAAATAATTTCAATAAAATTTCTAAAAACAAAATCTTTGTTATTGAACTTAAAAAAAAAATGAAACTTATTTTTCCTTCACAATTTTAGAGCTATAGCTGAGAATGTAAAATGTTAGACTATACAAACCAACAAGGATGGAATAGAGGATGCCTGGTCTATCTGAAGGTGGCTGGATATTCCGGTCCTGATCAATGGCTTGGATGGGTGGCGTAACAATGATGGGGTTCAGTTCTTCCTGGAAAAAAAGAATCAGAGAGTTTAGTTCAGTTTTATTACTTCAGAGAGAACTGACACTCAGATATTGTTGTCTGGACAGCTAGATAACACCTGAATGAGTAAAGTCAGATTTCAAAATGTGTAATTTAATACCACAAATTAGTTAATTTTGAATCTGAAAGGGGAGAAAGATGCCCTCAAAGTCAAATGAAAAGACTTAGTAACTTTGTACCTAGGGCTTTATATCACAGATTTATCCTAAAAGGAGAGCAAGGAAGAAGTATATTAATAAATTTTAAATCTTTCCTTAATAATTTAATCAAATATATAAGGTTATCAAGTATAGTATTTGTTTTTGGCTTTAGACAAGATTTGTAAATATATTTATATACTTTTCTCCCTAAATGATGACTTAAAGTTTCACATAAATTACATTAAAATAAATATTTTAAAATTTTATGTTTAAGTCAATAGAAATCAATTGTATGTTTCATATAGTTAAACTTAATTATATATCATGTAGGTATATACATGTAACTTATATACATATAATTATACCTTATATGCATATAATTATATATAATATACATGTTATATATAGCTATATATATTATCAGAGAAGGCAATGGCAACCCACTCCAGTACTCTTGCCTGGAAAATCCCATGGACGGATATTATTCTTATCTGCAAGAATATTCTGTTTAAAGATATAATGCATTTCTGATGTCCAGTGGCATCAAGTTTTGCTATCAGGACCAGATAATAAATATGCTTAGGCTTTGCTGGCCATGCAGTCTCTGTTATAGCTACTCAAGCCTGCCATTGTAACACAAAAGCAACCAGTAGACACGACTGTGTGGCAATAATACTTTATTTACAAAAACAGATGGCGAATAGAATGTATTTTGCTAACCCTGTGCTAGATTATAATAGGTATGCTGGAAAGACAAACATTTACTTTGCAGAGATAAGTTTGGGAAACACCATATTAAATAACATTTTAAAAATGTTAATTCATTCTACTACAGGTTGTTTCAGAGATTTAAGTGCATTAACTTGCCTAACAACTGTCTAAGAAAGGAGCATTATTTGTACATTTTCTAGAATCATTTATTAACATCTTCTTGAACTAACACCCTTAGAACACAGTTTAGAAAATACTGCTTTAAGTTTGTGGAACTCTCAGTCCAAATATATAATAGTAATTCTGAATGCAAATAGAGTGTGTCTCAGTATCTCATGCACATTCTAAGGAATCGCTGCAAGGCTCTTATATATTATTCCTTCTCAACTAACATAACCTTGAAACGTATCATTCACTCTTGTACAAAATCTGTAGTTTCTAATCTCAGCAGAAATGTATAGTTCTGGCATTCTAAATGAAACCAAAAAAGCAATGATATTAATTGTTATGCACAAAACTTAATGTTATGTTATTAAGTTACATTAGGTTTACAGGAATTTTAATAATTGAAGGTAAACATTGACCAATAATTTAGAGCTCACATACATCTTAGGGGCTCTGTCCAAATCATTTTCTCTAATGCGTTCTCAGTGGCCTAAATGCTATCAATATTTTCCTAAAAATAAAGAGCTCTTTGTGGGGATAACTTCTGTGTGTGTCCACGTGCCCAGTCATGTCTGACTCTCTGTGACTGCATGGACTGTAGCCCACCAGGCTCCTCTGTCCATGGGATTCTCCAGGCAAGAATACTGGAGTGGGTTGTCATTTTTTTCTCCAGGGAGCTGACCCAAGGATCAAACCCACCTCTCTTAAATCTCCTACAGGTGGATTTAGACCAGGTGGATTCTTTCCCACTGTGCCTCCTGGGAATCCAGGGATAACTTACACTCTATTCATTTCTTTAAATGTGGATTTAGAACCATGAAAATGTTAAATCAATATCAACATTACTACATTAAATCCGTTTGACCACTGTTGTTCTCACCCAATGTGGTGTGTGTCGTGCTGTGCTTAGTCATTCAATCGTGTTTGACTCTTTGCAACCCCATAAACTGCAACCTACCAGGCTCCTCTGTCCTTGGATATTCTCCAGGAAAGAATACTGGAGTGGGTTGCCACTGCCCTGCTCCAGGGTATCTACCCAACCCAGGGCTTGAATCCAAGTCTCCTGTGTTGCAGGTGGATTTTTTACCACCTGAGCCACCAGGAACACCCCACAATTTTTCTTTCACTCTCTACTTAGTAAAATCTTCAGACTTGAGATGCTGTTTAAAAGACCCTGTTTAAAATTTAAATATCCTTCAACTCAGCATTTGAGTGATATATTCACATGATATATATATATCATGTGAATATATATATATTATATATAACATACATATAATATTATACTGAAACAGCTTAAGTGTTTTAAATTAAATCAAGACATTATAAAAATCTCCAAGAATGATCTATAGAAAGTTTTCCCTGAAAACAAATATATTCAGACACAACTTTGGAGAGGTAAACTGAGCTCATAGAATGACTAGTAGTATCTCTGGCTTATTATCTTTAATTATTATAATTCTTAATTTTGACTGATTCTAAGATTCACCTTCCTATGTATATGATAGTAGACTCATGATTGCTTAGATTTGTGGTCTGTATTTTAATTGAATAATTTTATAGCATTTAGAAAGAGAATAGTTATGTTAAAATAGTAAAAACTTCACCATCAACTATAAATATATTCTAGCACTGATAATTAACTGATTTGAAATTTTAACAAATTATATCATTTAATACCTAAATAATTGAACTTATCATTTATTATTAAATTACTTTCATTAAATTTGATGTGCTCTTTGCACTTAGAAACTTCTCTTTTCAATACCCTTCTTAAAAACTACTTAAATATCCAATTGGAATTTAAATTTGTTATACTCTCCCTTTAACAAAAAAGTAAGATGTAGACTACATGAAAGAAAATTCACTACACAATTATTAACAGCAATGTCAAAGTCAATTTGTGGACATTTTTATTCTCACCTCTTATTATATTTAAGTACACCATTTTCTCAGAAGTTTTTGAAAATATTTAGCTAGTTTCCAGAGCCTCTTAATGAAAGTGAAAGAGGAGAATGAAAAAGTTGGTTTAAAACTCAACATTCAGAAAACTAAAATCATGGCAGCCGGTCCCGTCACTTCGTGGCCAATAAGTGGGGAAAAAGTGGCAGACTTATTTTTTGGGGCTCCAAAATCACTGCAGATGGTGACTGAAGCCATGAAATTAAAATACACTTACTCTTTGGAAGAAAAGTTATGCTGACCTAGACAGCATATTAAAAAGCAGAGACATTACTTTGCCAACAAAGGTCCATCTAGTCAAGGCTATGGTTTTTCCAGTAGTCATGTATGGATGTGAGAGTTGGACTATAAAGAAAGCTGAACACAGGAGAACTGATGCCTTTGAACTATGGTGTTGGAGAAGACTCTTGAGAGTCCCTTGGACTGCAAGGAGATCCAACCAGTCCATCCTAAAGGAGATCAGTCCTGAATATTCATTGGAAGGACTGATATTGAAGCTGAAACTCTGATACTTTGGACACCTGATGCGAAGAGCTGACTCATTGGAAAAGAGCCTGATATTGGGAAAGATTGAAAACAGGAGAAGGGGATGACAGAGGATGAGATGGTTGGATGGCATCACCAACTCAATGGACATGAGTTTGAGTAAACTCCAGGAGTTGGTGATGGACAGGGAGGCCTGGCATGCTGCAGTCCATGGGGTTGCAAAGAGCTGGACACAACTGAGCAACTGAACTGAACTGAACTGAACCAGCTTCTTGTCTGTTAACTATATGTTAACTAATAGAGAAAGGACAAACAAGTCTAAGATGCTCACAATACTCTCATATAGACACATATATACTCAATGTCTTTCCTTAAGAAACTAAGCTACCATTTCTGTTTTTCTTTAATTACTTGTGCTCTTTTCAAATGTCAGAAATATCAAATTGTTTGAAAAAGTGTCATATGTTTTGAAATATTCTCCTCCTTGTGAATATTTTTAAAATATATTGAAAAGGTGGGTGGCATAGGCCAAGTCAATTACTCTGAACTTTTTATGTGATCACAGAAACAAATAATATTTAAAACTCTACAACCCACTAATAACCACTGTTACTAGTTTGAGGTATTTTCTATCAGAATTATCTATATATCTAGCATCTATCTATCTGTATATTTTCACAGTGATATTTCACCACTTTGCATATATCTAAAGTTTGTTGATTATTTTTACCCCGCGTTATAACCACTGTTCTAAACCAATGCATCTGCTTTTCAAAAACACAATTTGCAATGATATGCAACTTCCACTAATGTTATAGTTATGCTGTATAGTTGTACGTC
This sequence comes from Bison bison bison, assembly GCF_000754665.1. Taxonomy (NCBI): domain Eukaryota; kingdom Metazoa; phylum Chordata; class Mammalia; order Artiodactyla; family Bovidae; genus Bison; species Bison bison. Next base: position 2,637,795 of record NW_011494944.1, on the reverse strand, counting down.
GAAGTTGCTTATATTATTTTGCGTGTTAAGTCACTTCAGTCATGTCTGACTATGTGCAACCCTATGGACTATAGCCTCCCAGGCTTTTCTGTCCATGGGATTCTCCAGTCAAGAATATTGTAGTGGGTTGCTATGCTTATCTCCAGGGGATCTTCCTGACCCAGGCATCAAACCCACATCTTTTACATCTCCTGCACTGACAAGCAGGTTTGTGACAAATCTCTAATTTATCATACATCTACTTCCCAGTCTTAAACACACACACATACAGATACACACACACATACTTCAAAAATGCTACACTTTTTTTTTAAATTTTATTTTTAAACTTTACATAATTGTATTAGTTTTGCCAAATATCAAAATGAATCCATCAAGGTGAAAAGACAGCCTTCAGAATGGGAGAAAATAATAGCAAATGAAGCAACTGACAAACAACTAATCTCAAAAATATACAAGCAACTCCTACAGCTCAACTCCAGAAAAATAAGTGACCCAATCAAAAAATGGGCCAAAGAACTAAATAGACATTTCTCCAAAGAAAGCATACAGATGGCTAACAAACACATGAAAAGATGCTCAACATCACTCATTATCAGAGAAATGCAAATCAAGACCACTATGACGTACCATTTCACACCAGTCAGAATGGCTGCGATCCAAAAATGCTACACTTTTTTTTTTTTTTCACTCACTGATGACTATTTGTTTCTTTCTTTTTTTTTTTTGCATTGATTGATTTTATTTTTAAACTTTACATAATTGTATTAGTTAATTTGAGAATTGAGAACAACAGTATATTTTTTTCATTTCCTTTAAGAATTATTTTGAAAAAAAATTATTTTATATTCCTACATTCAGTTGCACATATATTTAAAATATTAAATTACATTTTTATTGATTTGTATTCTATTTTTTGTTTTAATACACATATCTAAATACTTATATCATGATTTACTTATTTTTCAAATCTTTACTTTTATTGACCAGTCAACTGACATATGTCCTTGAATTTTTTTTCAGTGAGAAAATGTGAATACTTGTATATATGAGAATGTTAATGGTTGAATGGAAAGTATTGACTGAGTATTATGTTCTCCATTTCACTAACTTTCTCTATTCATAAACTTGACTCCATTGTTATCCAGTTTTGTTTCTGTGGATCAGAAATCTGAGCTCTACCTAGTGTTTGGTTTCTTTATGGTTTTTCTTTATTGGTCTTACCGAAATTTGCTTGTATCTTGAAATTAAATAGTAAATCAGAAATTTTCTGAGTACAGGCATATCTCATTTTATGGCACTTTGCCTCACTGTACTTCATAGACACTGCATCTTTTACAAATTGGAACTTTGAAGTAAACCTGTGTCAAACAAGTCTATCAGAACCATTTTTCCAAAATCATTTGTTCACTTTTTGTCTCTGTATCATATTTTGGTAATCCTTACAGTATTTCAGACATTTTCACTATCACTATGCTTGTTACAGTGTTCTGCAATCAATAATCTTTAATGTTACTACTGCAGCTGTTTTGGAGCCCCAGGAACTGTGCCTATACAGTAAATGGTGCAACTTAATTAATAAATGGTGTATGTGTTCTGACTGCTCCACAACCGTTTGTTCCCTGATCTTTCTCACTCATCTTGGGCCTCTTAATTCTGTGATACACAACACTGTTGAACTTAAGCCAATTAATAACCCTACAATGGACTCTAAGTGTTCAAGTAGAAGGAAGAATGGAAATCTCTCACTTCAGAACAAAAGATAGAAATGATTACACTTAGTGAAGGTGGAAAGCCAAGATAGGTTGGAAGCAAGGTTTCTTTGGCCAAACAGCTAGCCATGTCATGAATGCAAAGGAAAAGTTCTTGAAGGAAATTCAAAATGTTAATTTTGTGAACATATGAATGATTAGAAAGCAAAACATTCTTATTGCTAATATGAAGAATGTTTTTGGTCTGGATAGACGATTAAACCAGCTATAAGAAATTAAGAGTTGCTTCTCATGGATAAGCAAAGAAATTGGTTTCTTAATATGGAATCCACCCCTGGTGAAGATGGTATGAAAATTGTTGAAATGACAACAAAGGATTTAGAACATTCCATAAATTAGTCAAAAAGCAGCAGCATAGATTGGGAGGATTGGCTCCGATTCTGAAAGAAATTCTGCCGTGGTTAAAATACTCTCAAACCCCATTACTTGTGACAGAGAAATGGTTCATGAAATTAGTTTTATTATTCCAGTTCTACTTTCTACTCTATCAGTAGCTTTATTTCACCATTAATCTCATGATTTATATATTTCATTTCTTATTTTTATTTGAAATTCAAAGCTTTAAAATAGACAACATGTTTCTTTTAATATCTGTCTTAATAACATTTCTTTCTTTTTATCTTGAATATAAAATATTCTTCTCCTTCAATGTTCCAGAATATTTCTTGGGATTCACATGTATCTCAACCAGTGTTTTGATTGCTTGGTGCCTTTATGACTGTGAAGTTCCCACATTTCTGTGGTGGGAAGCTGAATTTCTATTTTTACCTGTCTGTGGGGTTTTTCACTCTTTATTTCAAAACAGCAGCAGTCTTATCATTGTTGTTGCACAAATCTGACTTAGATTCCTTGTTTCCAGTGTTGGTGCCACTTTTAATCTCTTTTTATGTCTTTACAAATATTTCAATATGGTCATGGGTAAAGATAAATCTAGTACCTAAAGCTACCTGCCATTTCAATCCAGACCTTCCTAGTACAGGTTTATGAGCAGGAAAATAACAAGATAAAAGAGGTGTTAAATAAAACTATGTTTTCACTTATGAATAAGATTAACACTCTGAGAGAAAGCCTCTTTTCTAACTTCTCCAAATAGAAACATAATTGTTCTTTCCTCATTATGGTCCTGGCTCTAGCTTTAACCTTCAGCAGTCTATTGCTCAGAAGTCTTACTTTCCTAGTTCATTGTACGTCATAGAGAAGTGAAGTGCAGAGGAAAGCATGCTGCCATCACAGCTGGAAAGACCAAAGTCTGTGTGCTCCAAAATGTAGTATGAATACTAACTCAGCCTTCTAAGAGTATAATAGTAACATTAATTTACATTAAATTGTATCAATTAATTTCACATCAATTTAAATTTACGACCATTTCTTGGCTTAAAAAGTAACTTTTGCAGTCCTTTGCAGTGACTATTTCAGGTTAATACTAAATATTAGTTTTTAAATGCCTTAGTTATGCATAATTTTCTTTCTGATAGTAGTAAAATAAATTAAACAGAAGGATCATTATTATTCCTTTCACTGTTAGTGCCTGACTTTGTGTCTGACACATTGCAGATACTCAAATACCATTTACCCAATGAGAAAACTGTGGCTATTGAATGAATTCTGTGAAAATAATTATAGCAAAATAAATCTGATAGGAACATCCAAAGAAAGAGACAAATTTTAGAAAAACAATGACTGGTGATAAATTTTATTGGGGGTTGAGCCTGCCAAAGAAAAATGAATTTTTAATTCAGAATTAGAAAAAAAATAAGATTTAAAAAATAAATGGAATTCAGTGTTTTTATATTAATTTCAGATATTGATTAGACCTTTATTCTATATAAGGATATAAAAATAATTATTGCATTTTCCAGCATTTTTGAGCTTCCCTGGTAACTCAGAGGTTAAAGCGTCTGCCTGCAATTCGGGAGACCAGGGTTTGATCACCAGGTTCAGAAGATCCCCTGGAGAAGGAAATGTACTCCACGCCAGTGCTTTTGCCTGGAAAATCCCATGGATGGAGGAGCCTGGTAGGCTACAGTCCATGGGGTCACAAAGAGTCGGACACGACAGAGCGACTTCATTTCACGTTCACTTTCACTATAAAAGTGAACTACACACTGTATCCTTTCAGTTCAGTTCAGTTCAGTTCAGTCTCTCAGTCGTGTTCGACTCTTTGCGACCCCAGGAATTGCAGCACGCCAGGTCTCCCTGTCCATAACCAACTCCCGAGTTCACTCAAACTCACGTCCATCAAGTCGGTGATGCCATCCAGCCATCTCATATCTGTCATCCCCTTCTCCTCCTGCCCCCAATCCCTCCCAGCATCAGAGTCTTTCCCAGTGAGTCAACTCTTCACATGAGGTGGAGTTTCAGCTTTAGCATCATTCCATCCAAAGAACACCCAGGACTGATCTCCTTCAGAATGGACTGGTTGGATCTCCTTGCAGCCCAAGGGACTCTCAAGAGTCTTCTCCAACACCACAGTTCAAAAGCATCAATTCTTCAGCACTCAGCTTTCTTCACAGTCCAACTCTCAGATCCATACATGGCTACTGGAAAAACCATAGCCTTGACTAGACAGAACTTTGTTGGCAAAGTAATATCTCAGCTTTTCAATATGCTATCTAGGTTGGTCATAACTTTCCTTCCTGTATCATTTACAGTTGCTGCTGCTACTGCTGGTGCCAAGTCACTTCAGTCGTGTCCAACTCTGTGCGACCCCATAGACGGCAGCCCACCAGGCTTCCCGTCCCTGGGATTCTCCAGGCAAGAACACTGGGGTGGGTTGCCATTTCCTTCTCCAATGCATGAAAGTGAAAAGTGAAAGTGAAGTTGCTCAGTCGTGTCCGACTCAGCAACCCCATGGACTGCGGCCTACCAGGCTCCTCCGTCCATGGGATTTTCTAGGCAAAAGTACTGTAGTGGGGTGCCATTGCCTTCTCTGACCCTTTACAGTTAGCATATTAATTTACTATTATATGATGGGGCTTCCCCAGTGGCTCAGTTGGACAGAATCTGTCTACAATGCGGGAGTCACAGTAGATGTGGATTTGATCCCTGGATTGGGAAGATCCCCTAAAGGAGGGCACAGCAACCCACTTCAGTATTCTTGTCTGGAGAATCCCATGGACAGAGGAGCCTGGCATGCTACAGTCCATAGGGTCACAAAGAGTCCGACATGACGGAGGCAATTTAGCATGGCATATAATAGTTACTATTAACAGTAACTGGCTTCTCTGGTGGCTTAGATGGTAAAGAATTCACCTGCAATGCAGGAGATCCAGATTCAATCCCTGGGTTGGGAAGATACCCTGGAAAAGGGAAAGGCCACCCACACTACTATTCTTGCCTGGAGAATTGATAAGGCTAAACTTATCCTATTGGATGTTGGTTTGGAAAACAAAATACCATATACTTTTGATCTGTTTCTTGTTATTAAAAATTGGGTGAAGAAAAAGAAGCATCTCTTGTTGCCAAAAATACCCACTGTCTCAACCGAAGGTCATTCTGTATTACTTAAACCATAATGAGAGAAACTTCTAAAGATTCTGCAGGTCTCTTCTTGACAAATAGAACAATAAAAAGAAATTTGGACAAAAAATGGAAATGTGCATCAGGATACACTAATATTAATACAAACCAAATGCCTTATGATTATACAGTGGAAGTGAGAAATAGATTTAAATGACTAGATCTGATAGATAGAGTGCCTGATGAACTATGGACTGAGGTTCGTGACATTGTACAGGAGATAGGAATCAAGATCATCCCCATGCAAAAGAAATGAAAAAAGCAAAATGGCTGTCTGGGGAGGCCTTACAAATAGCTGTGAAAAGAAGAGAAGCGAAAAGCAAAGGAGAAAAGGAAAGATATAAGCATCTGAATGCAGAGTTCCAAAGAATAGCAAGAAGAGATAGGAAAGCCTTCCTTAGTGGTCAATGCAAAGAAATAGAGAACAACAGAGTGGGAAAGACTAGAGATCTCTTCAAGAAAATTAGAGACCAAGGGAATATTTCATGCAAAGATGGGCTCAATAAAGGACAGAAATGGTATGGCCCTAAGAGAAGCAGAAGATATTAAGAAGAGATGGCAAGAATACACAGAAGAACTGTACAAAAAAGCTATTCACAACCAAATAATCACGATGGTGTGATTACTCACCTAGAGCCAGACATCCTGGAATGTGAAGTCAAGTGGGCCTTAGAAAGCATCACTATGAACAAAGCTAGTAGAGGTGATGGAATTCCATTCGAGCTATTTCAAATCCTGGAAGATGATGCTGTGAAAGAGTTGCACTCAATATGCCAGCAAATTTGGAAAACTCAGCAGTGGCCACAGGACTGGAAAAGGTCAGTTTTCATTCCAATCCCAAAGAAAGGCAATGACCAAAGAGTGCTTAAACTACCGCACAACTGCACTCATCTCACACGCTAGTAAAGTCATGCTCCAAATTCTCCAAGCCAGGCTTCAGCAATACGTGAACCGTGAACTTCCAGATGTTCAAGCTGGTTTTAGAAAAGGCAGAGGAACCAGAGATCAAATTGCCAACATCCACTGGATCATCAAAAAAGCAAGAGGGTTCCAGAAAACATCTATTTCTGCTTTGTTGACTATGCCAAAGCCTTTGACTGTGTGGATCACAATAAACTGTGGAAAATTCTGAAAGAGATGGGAATACCAGACCACCTGACCTGCCTCTTGAGAAACTTATATGCAGGTCAGGAAGCAACAGTTAGAACTGGACACGGAAAACAGACTGGTTCCAAATAGGAAAAGGAGTACATCAAGGCTGTATATTGTCACCCTGCTTATTTAACTTCTATGCAGAGTACATCATGAGAAACACTGGACTGGAAGAAGCACAAGCTGGAATCAAGATTGCGGGAGAAATATCAATAACCTCAGATATGCAGATGACACCACCCTTATGGCATAAAGTGAAGAGGCACTAAAAAGTGTTTTGATGAAAGTGAAAGAGGAGAGTGAAAAAGTTGGCTTAAAGCTCAATATTCAGAAAACGAAGATCATGCCATCTGGTCCCATCACTTCATGGGAAATAGATGGGGAAACAGTGTTAGACTTTATTTTTTTGGGCACCCAAAATCACTGCAGATGGTGATTGCAGCCATGAAATTAAAAGACGCTTACTCCTTGGAAGGAAAGTTATGACAAACCTAGATAGCAAATTAAAAATAAGAGACATTACTTTGCCAACAAAGGTCCATCTAGTCAAGGCTATGGTTTTTCCAGTGGTTCATGTATGGATGTGAGAGTTGGACTGTGAAGAAAGCTGAGCACCAAAGAATGGATGCTTTTGAACTGTGGTGTTGGAGAAGACTCTTGAGAGTCCCTTGGACTGCAAGGAGATCCAACCAGTCCATTCTGAAGGAGATCAGCCCTGGGATTTCTTTAGAAGGAATGATGCTGAAGCTGAAACTCCAGTACTTTGGCCACCTCACTGAAGAAGAGTTGACTCATTGGAAAAGCCTCTGATGCTGGGAGGGATTGGAGGCAGGAGGAGAAGGGGATGACAGAGGATCAGATGGCTGGATGCCATCACCGACTCTATGGACGTGAGTTTGAGTGAACTCCGGGAGTTAGTGATGGCCAGGGAGGCCTGGTGTGCTGCGATTCATGGGGTCGCAAAGAGTCGGACACAACTGAGCGCTGAACTGAGCTGAACTGAAGGTTTCAATGCTTTATAAAGTTTCATTTTTTGATAGATAGTCTTGGTGGGCTTATGTCTGCCTCACTAAATAGTACGTGACACTTGGCAACGCATGCATAGCAACAGCCTTGATCATGGTTTCCCGTGCATTCTTTCCCAACTCATACAGGTACTGCCTGAGTCACAAATAAAATGGGAGCTTCCCCACAAACTAAACCATTAGTGACATTTAAACCCACAGCATAGGAAGGACTCTGGAAGAATTCAGCTCTTTTTGTGGAAGCACGAAGTGAGACATTTAGTTTTAATGCTTGAAAAAGTATGACCCGGCCTGTTTTCAGACATCTATTTTGTCCTTGCAGTAAAGACTACTACTTTAAACCACAACAGGGGAGCTGTTGATAACTTTGGATGCGGATTCCTGCAGGGCACTGATAGATACTTCATAAATCTTTTCCAAATGGTATTCTTGATATTTGCCCACACAGTCTCTGGAAGCATTCACAAAACTTTTCAATTTTTCTTCAGAAGTTCAACATAATAGTTTTTTCTCTCCCATTCCTGCTTTAGTAGCAAGTATGTCTTCTACATAGAATGTACTTATTTTCCACTACTGACATTCAAAGTGTGGATACCATTACACTTGCACAAGAAGTATTTGATTAAAAAAAAAAGAAAACAGTTGCAGTTGTTGGGTCTGATCTCAGAAAACAAATATAATCATGATATGTGTGAGAATAGTTTTAGGTAATCTTCATTCTGAAAATAAAAAAAAACTCAGGACTTTTTTTTTATATATATACAATAAAGATTTATGCAAAAAATAATAATAACACTCTTCTAATCCTGTTTGGCAATTTATCCCCCTTCCTGGCCTGTATTTCTTTCTCCATATTTTAAAAAAGAGAGATGGCCAATGTCTCAATGGATATAGCAATCTCACATTACTTCTTTGTAACTTTACTAAGACAACTCTTTGTATTGCATTTGGACCTACATTGCACTGGCCGACTCTCATGAAATAGGGCATTCTTAGGTGTTCTTTTGATTCTTACTGTTGAAAACTATGATTGTACTTTCGTGATTAAATATTTCCAAATATCAAAACCTGAATGACTGAGCAGCTCACTCTCAGAATCCTTTGACACTGTTTAGTCACTAAGTTGTGTCTGACTTTGCGACCCCATGGATCGTAGCCCACCAGACTCCTCTATTTATGGCTTGTCCCAGGTAAGAATGCTGGAGGAGGTTACCATTTCCTTCTCCAAGGGATCTTCCAGACCCAGGGATCAAATCTGTCTCCTGCTTGGCAGGCAGATTCATTCATTCATTCACTGAGACACCTAAGAAGCCCTTCAGAATTCTATTGCTGTTTATACCCAAAAATACCAGTCAAAAGTAAAGTATTCAAACTAGAAATGAAGTGTATGACATTAACTACTACACAAATTAACCAAATATATATGTTACTTTTCTACTGAATTCAATCAACTAATGAACCAGTACAGCAACAAGAAGGCTTGTAGCTAAATATGGGGAAAAAGTGGAGTTTCAATTAGAAAAGCATTTGAACTCTCCAACAATGATCTAATAGAGAACAAGGAAATAAATAATTAAGTACTTTTTTTTAAGAAATGGAGAATCAAATGGTCAGCTGTTTATTTAGAAAATATTTGAACTGGTTATCCTAATCAATTAATTCACAGGTACTTACTGAAAGGAAAATTAAAAAGAAAAAAAAAGAAATGGGAAGTAGAATAATGCTCATTATTATTCTACTTGTCCCTGATTCTATATATTTAATTTCAGAACACCACTTCTATACAACTCTGGGGACGTTCCCAGTGGTCTAGAGGCTAAGACTCTGTGTCGCCAGGGCAGGGGGCCTGGGTTCAATCCCTGGCTGGCAACTAGGTCCTGCATGCCTCACTAACACCTGGCATGGCCAAATAGATCAACATTCGGCTACCACAGGTGGTGCAGTGGTAAAGAATCCTTTTGCCAATGCAGGAGATATGGATTCCTGGGTTAGGAAGATCCCCTGGAGTAGGAAATGACAATCCACTCCAGTTTTCTTGTCTGGAAAATTCCATGGACAGAGAAGCTTGGAGCCCGGTGGGTTACAGTCCATGGGGTTGCAAAGAGTCAGACGTGGCTGAGCATTTCCACTTGCAACTATTATAAAATCTGTCAAAAACCTTGAGAAGCAAGTGGTACAGTTTGAATAAAAATCTGACTCTAACTCCTTGCCTTTGGAGTTCTTTGATTTTATATCATTATGTGGATGAGTAAGGCCACTTTTCCTCACTTACTTGTCTGACTGTCCCTTCCACCACTATTTTTCTTGTTCCCTGAACTCTAGAACATCTGGCTTTATTCTTCTGATTTTTTTTTTACATTTTTTATTGACAAAATTTAATACATAATAATTGGAGAAGGCAGTGGCACCCCACTCCAGTACTCTTGCCTGGAAAATCCCAGGGATGGAGGAGCCTGGTAGGCTGCAGTCCATGGGGTCGCTAAGAGTCAGACATGACTGAGCGACTTCACTTTCACTTTTCCCTTTCATGCATTGGAGAAGGAAATGGCAACCCACTCCAGTGTTCTTGCCTGGAGAATCCCAGGGATGGGAAGCCTGGTGGGCTGCCGTCTATGGGGTCACACAGAGTTGGACACAACTGAAGTGACTTAGCAGAATATATAATAATAAGAGTACTTTTCGGTAGTGTGATTCTAAGGAGAAGAATGGAATGCTTTTTAGGGAGAAGATAAGATTTTACTTAATTGGGGTTCAAAATGAGTATTCTTTATCATCAAATAGATTGCAAATGTTTATCTGTTAAAAAAAAAAATCTTTTCTTATGAGCCTAACAAAAACAAACATCAGTCCAGATTTGATCTGTGGGTCATGGTTTGCAACGCATGGCTTTCTTCCTGAAGTCTATATTCTGAAGCTTGGAAGGCAAAGGTTTTTCAAGATTTGGCTACAGACTACTGTCTTTCCCTCCTGTTTCCCAGTACTTCCATTATATACTGCTCTAGCCAAACTAAAATGCTTATCATTCACTGTAAACCACCTATATCTCCCCAGATCTAGCCCTTTATCCATGCTGTTTCCAACATGAGCTCTCAATATCAAAATAGTTCAAGGTTCTGCTCAAATGTCACCTCCTATTTTAAGTTTATTCCTGAATCTCCAGCTGGAATTGACCCTTTATTCCTTTGAAAACCCACAGGATGGGTGTTCCTATTTCAGACCACTTGTACATGTTTTATGACTCAGATTCTAGAGCATTAGCACTGTGGTTCATTCATTTGGTGTTTCTCTCAGCATATAGCATGAACAGATGTTCAACATATAATTGTAGAATTCAAGATTGAACACAGAGGGAGAATTATTCATGTTAGAAGCTTCCTGCTGTTTTTTCCATTCTGAGTTGCATCTCCTTCCCTTGTTTCACTTCCAATCCACTTGTGACTAGTTCCCTGTATTAAATTCCTTTAATTCAACCACAACATGAGCTCTGTTTCTCACTTTCTCATGAAAGTGAAAGTGAAGTCACTCAATCGTGTCCGACTCTTTGCGACGCCATGGACTGTAGCCTACCAGGCTCCTCCGTCCATGGGATTTTCCAGGCAATAGTACTGGAGTGGATTGCCATTTCCTTCTCCAGGGGATCTTCCCAACCCAGGGATCGAACCCAGGTGTCCCACATTGTAGACAGACGCTTTACTGTCTGAGCCACCAGGGAAGTCCAATAATTAACATAAGTGCATAAAATAAATAATCTATCTATATGTGTGTGTATATATATATATATATATACACACCATGTGAATTGGGCTACTCTGGTGTTTCAGTCAGTAAAGAATCTACCTGCAATGCAGGAGATCTAGGTTTTATCACTGAGTCATAAAGGTCCCTGGAGAAGGAGATAGCAATCCACTCCAGTATTCTTGCCTGGGAAATCTCCTGGATAGAGGAACCTGGTGGGCTACAGTCCATGGGACTGCAAAGAGTTGGACATATCTTAGGGACTAAACCACTACCAAAATGTGAGAATTAATGCCAAAGATCCATCAAAATACAAGAAAGGAGAATACCGAAACTAAAATGTTCCTGAAGCAGTAAGTTAGATAGAGGTTTTCCATAGTGTTTCTCTTGTAAAAATGTGCCAAACTTTTCTGTTTTCAGCTTTTTTATATTCGCAGTTTCTTTAGCCTTCCATTTCATTACTCAGGTCTCAACTCAAATGACCTTCTTCAAGGAAGCCTTCCTTTGACTACTCTAGCCAACAAACCCCTTCATTCAATTGCACTCATAGTACTCACTGTATGCTGTGTTCAGCATGTATGTATCAGTGCCTGAAATTATCTTATTTATGGAAATTTTAATTTTCTGTCTCTCTACACTAAAATGTATGTTCCTGGAAAATATATGATCCATTGGTGTCTATATTCCTAGTTCCCAAAACACTGTTGTAAAAATCTCTCCTTCAATCTTTGTTTATTTCTCTCTCTCTCATTCTGATGACAGATAGATAGAATGTACTTACATATAATCAACTAACTGAATCTTTTCGGTGATAAAAAAAAATAAGACTTTCCTTGTTAAGGAGCCTAAAATGCACTTGCAAGAAAAGATCAGTTACTATATGTCTCAACTAATAATTAAAAGCAGTGCATACTTTGTGGAGCTTTCCACTAAACTGTTTGCAGAAAGGAGAGGTTGGGTGATATCTATAAACCTGAGGAATTTTAATATTACCTCTTGTTTTTTGCAGATTATTACTGACTCTGTGGATCACAATAAACTATGGAAAATTCTGAAAGAGATGGGAATACCAGGACCACCTGACCTGCCTCTAGAGAAACCTGTATGCAGGTCAGGAAGCAACAGTTAGAACTGGACATGTAACAACAGACTGTTTCAAAATAGGAAAAGGAGTACGTTAAAGCTGTATATTGCTACCCTGCTTATTTAACTTATATGCAGAGTACATCTCGCAAAATGCCAGGATGGATGAAGCAAAAGCTGGAATCAAGATTGCCGGGAGAAATATCAATAACCTCAGATATGCAGATGATACCACCCTTATAGCAGAAAGCAAATAAGAACTAAAGAGCCTCTTGATGAAAGTGAAAGAGGAGAGTGAAACATTGGCTTAAAGCTCAACATTCAGAAAACTAAGATCATGGCATCTGGTCCCATCATTTCCTGGCAAATAGATGAGGAAAATGGAAACAGTGACAGACTTTATTTTCTTGGGCTCCAAAATCACTGAAAATGGTGACTGCATCCATGAAATTAAAAGAGAGTTGCTCCTTGGAAGAAAAGTTATGACAAACCTAGACAGCATATTAAAATGTAGAGACATTATTTTGCCAACAAAGATCCATCTAGTCAAATCTATGGTTTTTCCAATAGTCATGTATGGATGTGAGTTGGACTATAAAGAAAGCTGATCCAGGTTCCATGCACGATACTGGATGCTTGGGGCTGGTGCACTGGGACAACCCAGAGGGCGGGTATGGGGAGGGAGGAGGGAGGAGGGTTCAGGATGGGGGACACAGGTATACCTGTGGCAGATTCATTCTGATGTTTGGAAAAACTAATACAATATTGTAAAGTTTAAAAATAAAATTAAAAAAAATAAATAAAAAAAAAAAAAAAAAAAGAAAGCTGAGTGCCAAAGAATGGATGCTTTTGAACTATGGTGTTGGAGAAGACTCTTGAGAGTCCCTTGGACAGCAAGAGGATCCAACAAATCCATCCTAAAGGAAATCAGTCCTGAATATTCATTGGAAAGATTGATGCTGAAGTGGAAACTCCAATAAAACGGCCAGCTGATGCAAAAAGTGACTCATTTGAAAAGACTCTGATGCTGGGAAAGATTGAAGGCAGGAGGAGAAGGGGATGACAGAGGATGAGATGGTTGGATGGCATCACTGGCTTGATGGACATGAGATGAGCAGGCTCCGAGAGTTGGTGATGGACAGGGAAGCCTGGCGTGCTTCAGTCCATGGGGTTGCAAGGAGTTGGACATGACTGAGTGACTGAACTGAATTTAAAGAAGATAGAACTTGTGGAAAATGATTCTTTCTTTTGTTTATTTTTCAGAAATATAGAACTACTCTTAATTGGAGAAAGTAAGTTAAATGAGGAGTTAAAATAAAATACCTGTTACTATTAAAACATGTATGAAAATTTTTGATATATAGTTTGCTGAAAATAATATAGATTTATTTCCTAAAATAATAAATTTGTAGATTTATATTATAGGGGTTTATAGACATATATTCTCAGTACATTCCAGTAAATCAATGGAATTAGAATATGATGTCATACAAATATATTTAGCCACTGATTTCAAATAACCTACAGTGTAAACATTTATTTTTAAGTAACATACTTGTGAAATTGACATTACATGGAAGGCATTCACTTTTGCTCCTTTTGTATGTACAGACAATCAGTTAAAAGGTGTTGAAGAACAAACAGATTCTGTTAATATATGCGTTGTTCTGTGCATGAGACCTGGCCCAGAACTGAATTACCAGATGACATCTGTTCAGTATTAAAAGAGCCTAGGTATAAAAAGAATCTCAGATATTTCACATGTAAAAGATATTTGGTAAATTGGTAAATTCACAACCTCTCAGTGATTCTTTTCCTTTTTTGGGGGACACCCTCCTGTGGTGTAATTTTTACCCAATATTCCAGAGCCATCTCTGCCAGAGATGAAAAACTAGAGATGGGGTTGCTTAGATACAGAAACCCTGCGTAGCCAAGGGGAATTTGAAGGTCAAAGTGTGAATTAGATTGATATCTTGTTCTTGTTTGAAAATGGAATTTATTTGTTTTGCTGACAAAGTAGGAATATATGGACAGAAAAGAAAATATGGACTGTATTTTTCTATGGAATTAAATTCACCAAAAAATAATAGATATCAGGAAAATACATAGTGAACATCATTGTAGTAACGATCCACTTAGAATTGAGAGGCTATGAGTCAAAACCTTCACTCTTTATTCTGCCAAAATAGGTCGAGTGATAGTTTCAACTGAGGAAAAATCCCACACTAATATTAAATATAAATAACTGCTAAAGGGCAAACAGAATGACATGCTAACACTGGCTTAGGGGCAAAGCTAGGAATGCAAGGGAGCTAAACCCTGAGTTGACTACATAGAAACAACCTTGGTATAAAAATGTCTCCTTAAATCTAGTTTTGAAACACCTGTTTATGTACTTAATTTTTTCTAACAGAATAAAAAATTTGATAATAAGAAATAAATATAATACAATAATAACAAACCTGAATAAATTCTCATATGGAAAATATTTTTCAATGACTCTGACAGCCATACTTCTTCAAAATCTTGTCTAGAAAATACCATTATGAAGCACTAATTCTAACTCTAACTCACAATACAAAATCTTGATATAAAACTAAAACTTTTTAAAATTTTCTATTTAGCATTTGTGTTTTTGTTTTGTTTTTAAATTTCGACTTGAAATAAGAAATGTGGGAAGCCTAACAGGAGCAAATTAAAATGACACTTTTTCTTTTTTTTGACACTTTTTCTTTTGCCATGCATTCTGTAAAACTTTCTTATTCACTCTCAATCTTACAGAAAGTATGTATCATAGAAAAGATTCTGGAAAGAATTATACAACTCCAGCATTTGAGGAGACAGTGACCTAAAATTACTTTAAAAGTAATCTTCACCATAATGGAATGCTGCAGGAGGGCTGAAAGTTTCACTTTTAGAAAATAACAAATTGCATGGCATTTAACAGGCCTTGACTAAACAGGCTACAGCCTTGGAAAGAAAATCACTTTCAGCATTGGCCTTCTTGCTAATGTATTGAATTCTTCTATAATACTTGACCCTGCCAGAGGTTGCCTAAGGTTTAGCTGGAGCTGTGTCCTGAGGGCCTGGAATGAGTTCAGAATCATAATGTACCTTGTTTTTGGTGGCAGCATAAGGAAATGAGAAGAAATATCATGAATGGTATAGGAGAGTCAAATAAAACTAAGGATATAGTGAATGTAAGCAATTTGAACTAGGCTAGATCAGAAGAATAGTAGTCAAAGTCAGATGAGATAGAGACAGAGAGGAGATGAGAAGGGACATAGTAAAAAGAAAGCAGAGTAGAAAAAAGTAGAAAGTTGCATAGTAGAAAGCTGAATAGCAGAAAGCAGCAATGTGGAATAATCCCTGAGTAAATTTCAGGAATATTTAATTATAATTCTTATAACTTTCCATTACTGGGGTGGGCTATTTAAATAAGCCAAAGTGAACTGGACAAGGACATTGGTGAAGATGTTTCTTCTTTGGGTGTTTCTTGACCCCTAGAGAAATCTGTAGGAAATAGACTCAATTTAGTCCTGGAAACTCACTCTGTATGTTGTATTCTTGAAATCCCTGGAATACAGGGCAATGAACATAACCCACACACATACAAAAAGCCTCAGCCATTCCAAAGAGAAAACAAGAAAATAGAAATGATGATTACTTTGATATAAAATATGACTTCAATCTAGATTAAAATAAAACAAAATCTTTCCTAAGAATGGATTAAGATAGATTTTTAATGATAGTATCAGGAACATGGCAGGTCATTTCATGCACTAGAAGCAAGGAAAATCATAGGAAAGAAAGAAATTATGAACGTGAATTCATTTTGAAGAATCATTACTATGTAGCGACAGTAATGATATTTATAAGTAACATAAAATCACAATATGCTTTTAAACAAATACTGATGATTATCAGATTATCATATATCATATTAACTTTCTTAAAATTAATTATAGTTCTGTGATTATTATGCTTTATATACATCTCCCTTCCTAGGAGAGACAGTTGCTGTTTAGTTGCTAAGTGATGTCCAACTCTTTTTGTGACCCCATAGACTATAGCCCGCCAGGCTCCTCTCTCCATGGGATTTCCCAGGCAAAAATATTAGAGTGGGTCGCCATTTCCTTCTCCAGGGGATCTTCCCGATTCAGGAATCAAACCCACATCTCCTACATTGACAGGTAGATTCTTTACCACTGAGCCACCAGGGAAGCCTGGGAGAGACAGTACAAAGCATATTAATCTTTTACTATTTAATTTTTATGCAGTGAAGGGTTATGAAAATAAAGTCAATACACTCATTAATTTGGGAGTTTTTTTTAATTTAATATAATCTTTTGGATATTCAAATATATCACCATAGCACTGGCGAGATTTGTCTCTCTATCCTTAATGTTTAGAAGAATTATTTTGATTTTTTTATCTTAGAAAATTCATAGGGACTTCTGAAACATTCTTAACAATTTTTTTTTTAATGGGCATCTTTGTGTTGATTATCATGTTCTTGTCTTTTTAAATGATCTCAGATTTTATTGTTTGCAGTGATTTCTACTATTGGTTTTGACAGATAACTCTTAATAATATTGAAATTGCTACTTTACTCATGAGCATTCTTTCTATGTAAATGTTGACTGTTATTATAGTCGTAAGCTTTTAGAGGCAAACAGCTACAAGATATTTGTGAACAATTTATAAAAATGAAATTTTATAAGGGAATGTAGATCATTATATGTAGATTATAAAATCTATGAGATCTTACTTATTAGGATAAGCATTAGCTATCACAAAAGTAGAGAGATTTTTAATTACATAACATTTTAAGCATCTGAATAAAAAGTATATCATTAATACAATCAGTGAATAATTTATAGATCATGGAACTATATTGCTATCTATCAAAATAAAGCCTGATACATAAAATAATACTAATATAATCTTAATAATAATACTATTTCTTCAAATAGATAAGAAAAAGAAAAGATTCGAATGGAAAAATTATCAAAATTAGGAATACACAAATCACAGGTGAGTTAATCATATGACCTACAACATTTGAAAATTTCAGATTCATTAGATTTTGGGATATAATGAATGAAAATATTTTTAAAATTGCTTTAGATCTGGACCTGAGGATCTTTAAATATTTCCATCAAGTATTTTTTAAAATGAAAAAGCAAAGTACCTAAAAAGGTGTATATAGTATTTCTATTCTGAATAAACACATACATACACATAATAAACTTACTATTAAATGAAAGAAAGTGAATTATATAAGGGTATTGAGAACTGAATGTTACAGTACATATCAGTCAGTGTTGGGCGAAGACAAGAAAGAAGGAGGAAAGAAAGCAAAGAGTGAAAATAAGCACAATGAAAGATTTCCACAAATTAAAAAGCAGGTGTGGGTATGTGAGAAATCATCTAACTTTATATGCATAAATAAATTTAAAATTAGCTATCGCTGTGTGGTATGATGTGAAGAAATTTTCATTTCCTTCCTTGTAACTGAATAAGTTACATTATACTACGTATAATTAATAATAACAAATAACACAATATTGAAACAGTTTCCAACCAGAAGGATAAATTACTTCATGTTTCTTCTAATTTAAGCTAATTTCTCAAATAAATCAGTTATTTACCCACTGTCTTCTTCATGGATCTTAAGAATCCATATGCCAATGATGGTAAAGCATGTCACCCCCTTCTCATTACCCTGTCCTTTATCTAGCATCATTAGGTGGGCGGAGGGGGAGTTGAAAATGTGTTTCTTCTCTTATGGATAAGATAGGACGATAAGTACTTTGCATAGTCTGGGTCTTAGAAACAGACTGAGACCTTTCACATTGTTTATTGAATGTTAAGAACTAGAGAACAGTTTCTCCATTTATCCTGTCAGGATGATAGGTGTTGAGAATAAACCCCACTCAAGTGAAGTATAAGCCAGGGAGTCCACTAACTTACATTTTTCAATGCTGTCAAGCTAGTGAAAATCAAAGAAGGTGGATGTGACATGGGAAAGTAGTGTCATTGATATTTTTTTTTCTTTTTTCTTTTCTATCAATCTAATGAATATCCTTTATTGGTTAAGTTACGTTCATTGCTATAAAAGATTAATATCCAAATTCCTGTGGTCCAGAAAAGCAAATTTCTTACTCAGAGAAAGTGTAAGTTCTCATTCACTGACTCAGGCACATGGAGGCTCTCTCATTTTCTATTCGTGGTTTCCCAGATTATGCTAGGAAGTGAGTGGAATATTTTACAGGAGATTGTACACAAGAGAGAGAATTTAGTTCCTAACACTGAGTTTCTGATTCACTCACTGAATAAACATTTTGTTGGAATCCAGCATACTAATTACTGACCTGGATGTTAAGCTACAAGAAAAATCTTTTACATATGTCCCAGCTGCTCATCACTCAGTTTTATTGATGAAAGAGTTAGGAACCCACTGATCTTCTCTTGTGGTCAAGGAACACTTAACTGATTAAACTACTCTTTGATCAATAGGATTTTCCAAAAACTAGCAGGGGTTTCCGTGGTGGCGCAGACAGTAAAGAATCCTCCTTCAGTGAAGCAGATCTGTGTTCAGTCCCTGGGTTGGGAAGATCCCCTGGAGAAGGGAAAAGCTACCCACTCCAGTCTTCTTGCCTGGGGACTTCCCTGGACAGAAGAGCCTGGCAGGCATGGGGTCCCAAAGAGTTGGACACAACTAAGCAACTTTTGCTTTCACTTTCAGCAGGGGAAGAACATTTATACTTATTTTTAAAGAGTATTTCCCTACTTGCTTTGGATGCAATAAACACTTTTTCTACTCTCAAGATGCTTAGAACATATCCTGCACTAAATGTGAGTACCTTTCAGTAATTTTTCTTGTTCTAGCAAGTGTAGCTGCATTCCCTCAATACCATAATGATGAAAAGGTGAGCAACTTTTGGAGTATATGTAAGAAGCATTCAATTAGTTCACCTTATTGTTACACAACATATGTTAAGCTTTCAGTGAAGGTGAACAAATGAAGATAAATGAGAAATTGAAAGAAAACAATTCAATATGTGTTCTTAAGAAACAGTATTATTAAAGAGTGTGTGTTTTCTAATGAACAAAAGCAACCAATCTTTTTTCTCAAATTGATAGTTAGTGAAGTGTATCAAAACAACTTTGTAAAGAACAATGAATACAGTTTAATGAATCCGAGTGAAGAGGGAATAACATACTTTATTCTAGCAATGACATTCTAAGCACTGAAAGTTGTTTAAAAAAGATGAAAAGAATTCCATATGTACCTAATCATGATGGTTGTTAAATTGCTTTTTTTATATATGTCAAGCTTTACAGAATTGTCTCCAACAGAATAACTTTGGTGAAAGCCATATGAGATGTCTTATGAAATATTATTCTTCATTTGGTATTTAAGTATAATCTCATGTGCAATTCCAGCAAAAGAAAGGAATCCAATTGAAAGTTCCATTTGTTACAATTTGATGATTATGATTAAAGAACCATAAAAATTTTCTCTTTGACATTTCATGTTTCCTTCACCAAAGCAGACAACTGCAATTTATATAATTTTTTTTCCTCTTAACTATGGGGTTACCTATCATTTCTTTTTTCCTTAGGAATAAGAAACCTGCAATCAACCATTTCTGGAGAACCACTTAATCTTATTAACAGGACCCAGCAATATATTAAAAGTTCAATATGTTCTATAAAGATTTTTAAATTATATATATATATATATACACACACAAAATTTGGGAATGATCATTATTATGATCATGAATGTAATTCTAAAATATTTACCTAAATTGAATTATTGTACATTTTGTATTAAAAGTATTCATTCTGTCTTTGAATTCTTTTAACACATTGTACTGTGAGATTATAAAATTACCTGGCCTATTGGATAGTCATTTACCTTTGGTCTTTTATTTACTTACAAGATTATTATTCTATTGAGAGAGGGAGGGCTTTCTCTCTATTACTGTATTCACCCAATCAGCACACTGCCCAGAGCATAATAGGTGTTTGGTTATTGTGTACTGAATAAATGAACAGATTAAAAATTTTGACAGTCATCACTCTTGATATCCTTTTTCAAAAAGCACTTCTTGAGTGTGTGAATTATTTTCAGAGTAGCCCCGGCAGTTCATTGGAAGATGAGGATTAATGAGGGGCTGAAGCTATAAAGGCACTGTTTTCTCTCTCAAAACTTTGAAATACATTCATTGTTGTTTGTTTTTAAAGGAGCCGTAGCTATAGTATAATAAGAAATGTATGTTTGACTTTCCACAAAGATTCTAACTTATGTAGTGCATAAAAATAATAATAGATTTCATTCTATCTCTTTGTAAGTAAAGCAGACACTATAAAAGCTATGACTTTGTTTTCTCCTTTCCTGCTAATAATCATCACTCAATAAAGAATTACCTGGTGACTACTTA